>NC_054713.1:29317625-29617625 GCF_016097555.1 Gigantopelta aegis | reverse complement strand
GTAGCCCTGAGAAGTAACAGTTATGGAGACAAGAAGCTTTAGTCTATTTTGGAGGACATTTCCCCTCACAGACTCTTGTTTCACTCTACTACAACTTTATCCACATGTGTTACAGGTTTGTAGATTTGTAGTTCGTAACCAACCTTCAAACTAGGGTCTGCAAGTTAATAAAACAGTTGAAGAACACCGAGAAAGATTTCTTTACTATGAGAATTCTTACCTTCTGTAGTTCATCATTGATCAAGGAATCTGACGAGGAAAGCGCACTCGGTGTGGTCGGTCTGGAGATCTCAGACAATTCCCTGTCCTTGGCACTTGCTCTCACTGATTGTACTTCCTCCTCAAGGGAGAGCACTCTTTTCCGACTGGCTGCCAGCTCCTCACATTGGCTGTTAACTTCACTCTGCTTCGCTGCAAGCCGATGCTCCAGTTCTGCTAATCTGTAAGTAGAACATACACACATTGTACAGTATATATGTGCCTAATTCAACTTAAATTCATATTTGGTGATTTAACAAACATAAACTAGGGCTTCTAGAATTTTTATAAAATCCACTAGCCATGGGATCAGTGATTTCAGAAATTTACTAGCCACGATTAAAAAGTCACTAGCCCTACTTTACTTAAAGTTAATACAATTTTACTAAATACTAGTAATAATCAAATATGTTACTTAAAGAGGGATATAGAGCTTTAAAACACTAACATTGGGGGGTTGGGGTGTGGGCAGGATATTCATATTTACAAAAATAGACTTAACTGCAACATTTGACCAAAAAATTCACTAGCTGTCGGGCATGGCAATAGTAGTTATTTAGTAGCCCAACACTGAATATCACTAGCCATGGGAGTCGGGCGACCATAATCTAGAAGCCCTGCATAAACCCTGCCTAAGTGACAGTGATTCATTTATTGATTGAAACAGATTTTATTGCTTTTTAAAGAACAAATGGATTAGGCACAAGTTATACAACTTACTGGGCCGTGTCCATTTATGGTCCCAGTTATGAGTTCTTCGTCTTTTTCTTTAAATTACAATATAAACTGTCTACCGACCAACCCACTACTCAGATTGTGTGCTGGGTTACAAAAATAAAGAAAAATTTAAGGATGGCCTGACTAGCATTTATTATACATTTATTAAACATTTATTATACATATCTGTCTTGCTTTATCCCTTCATTCTTTGTTAATTTACTTAGCTTTGAGTGAGGTTGTTTTTGTTTGTTTTTTGGGGTTGTTGGGTTTGGGTGGGGTTTTTTTTTGGGGGGGGGGGGTTATTAAGGGGGCTGATGCTGTTTTTTCTTTTTTTTTCAGGAGTATGGAGGGGGGGGGGGTGGTCCATGAAAGGTGGTTATCTGACTTCACAGAGGTCAATGGCCAGCTATTATTGTAATGCAGTAGCTAAAAACTTGATAAGTAACCAGGCTTCTTAATTAAATTTACACATTTTAAAACAAATTACTGTCAATATTTTGTCAAACAAAAAAGTAGACTGCAACGACTTACTTTTATTATAAACTACACGATGAGTTCATCCTACAAAGTATATAATATTTAAAAACACAAAGTATCAATTGGCAGGATTCAAACCTACTGCACCAGAAGAAAATGTTTTATTTAACGACGCACTCAGCACATTTTATTTACGATTATATGGCGTCAGACATGTGGTTAAGGACCACACAGATATAGAGAGAGGAAATCCACACACTACTTCATGGGCTACTCTTTTCGTTTAACAGCAATGGATCTTTTGTATGCACCATCCCACAGACAGGATAGTACATACCACAGCCTTTGTTACACCAGTTGTGAAGCACTGGCTGGAACGAGAAATAGCCCAATGGGGCCACTGATGGGGATCGATCCTAAATCGACCGCGCATCAAGCGAGCACTTTACCACTGGGCTACGTCCCGGTCCCACTACTGCACTAATTCACATGGCATTAGACATTCAGCAACGTTAACTACTCGGCTACTGGGTCTTGCACAACAACAAAAAATGAAAGCCCAATAAATTGTAGTTAACAATGTGTGCTGTCAAACACTCAGTTAGGAATCATGGAACTATGGTATATATATACAGCAATTTTTAAATTGCAATGAGGCTAACAGACCTATAAGACACTCTAACAAATATTAACAAAACATTTCTGTAATAAATCCTCACCTTTCCTGTAGCTGTTTCTCACTGGCCGATGACGAACTGCACAGACCAGATTTCTTCTCACTCGCTGTTCGACTTTCAAGTTTGGACTTCAGAAGTTCAAGCTCATGCTGCACATTCATCAGCTTCAACTCGATCTCGATCTTCTCTTTACGCAGTCTCCGACTACTGCCGGGCAGCATGTCCACCTCCTCACAGCGGTACGACTCCACCATCCGCTCTAGTTCAGCGTTTCGCTTTTTCTCAATCTCCAGCTCGGATGTAAGCTCCGATAACCGACCCTCTTGAGCACCGGATGAAACCGAACTACACTGTGACTTCTCCGTGTCTTTCAGTCTCTCCAGATCAGATCTGTATGAGTCTGACGTCTGCTTTGCCAACAGAAGATCTTCATTCACTCTGTCCAGCTCCATCTGTAGCGAGGACACAGCCTTCATCTTGTCTTCCTTCATGGAGACGAAGTCGGTTTTCAGTCGACCGATCTCATTCCTCATGTTCTCCAGCACCTCGCGTTCGTCATTCAGTCTCTGCTGAAGAACGCGACATTCATCACTCATCTTTTGCTGAATATGTTCGCGGTCGTCATTCAGCCTTTGCCTAAGTATTTTGTTTTCTTCATTCAACTTTCTCTCCATTTCTCTCCACTCATTCTCAGCACTTGTAAACTGTTCTTTCAACGCCGTAAACTGTTCTTTCGACGTCGTCAGCTCATCGAGAAGCAGTGTTTTCTCATTCAAAAGTGTCTCCAGTTTAATGCGTCTAGCTTCACTTTCATTCACTTCGTGTTCGAGTTTTTCCTCCAGAGTTGTCGTCTCCTGTTTGTACTTGTTGTGCAGGGTCTCCTCCATGTGCAGTGCCGACCGGAGTTCTGCGATCTCTAAGACTGCACTGTTCAGCTGCTGCACGTGGGCATCTCCATCACTTAACTTGCTCTTCATCGTGTTCAGAGTCTGGTGGACATTCTCCAACTCGCGTTCCTTTGAAGACAGTTCATCCTGCAAACGGAGAATCCTTCGTTCAGAATCATCCTTCGACTTGAGCAAGGATTCCTGGACACTCTCCATCTTGTCCTTAAACGTCTGCAGTAGTTTTTCGCTCTCCCTGAACATGTCTACGTGCTTTTCCTTTTCCTTGACGATCTTCTCGATGGTAGCCTTCTTTTCTGCCAGTTCGTCTTGAAGCTGCTTTCTGCTGTCTTCCAGATCCATACACTGCTTTTCTTTGCTAGAAATAGACGTCTGACTCTTCTGGGAAAGATCTTGTTCCTGCTTGACAAGATCCGTCTGCAACTGTTGAAGCTCAACCTTCAGCTCGCAACACTTGCGGGCCAAGTCAGAATTCTCAGACGTTTTCTCCTCAAGCCTGGACTTCATCTCGCCGATCTGGCCATCAAAAGAAATCTCCTTTGTCTTCAGTGCCTCAATAACATGGTTGGCCTTCGACAACTCCACTTCCAAGTCTTCACACTGCTTTACCTTGTTCTCCAACTCTGATTTAACGGCAACACGTTCAAATTTATCTTCCTCCAACAATGTCTGCATGTGTTTGACTTCTTGTGAAGCAGCTAGCCACTTCTTTTCAATATTCGCCGTCTCCTGTTTTATCCCTTCAAGATCCTTAACAATTCTGTCATAGTCGGCCAGTTTTTCGTCAAACTCCTTATTCTTCTGAGTCAGAAGGTTGCCGAGTTGATTCTGCTGCTGATTGAAAGCATTGTGGAGTTCCTCTTCTCTAGTGACGAGTTTTAACTCGATCTCCTTCACTTCCTTTTCTTTCAGAGTCATCTGCTGACTGAATTCTTTCTCTTTTGAGATCAGCTTGTCCTGCAGGTCTTTGATGGTGGCTTTAAATTGATCATCCATCTCTTTTAGCTGTTGAGTAAATCTGTTATGGATTTCCGCTTCCTCGGAGGACAGTTTCTCTTTCACCACCAGCAGCTTCATGGACAGTGACTCACATTCCATCTGTTTTGATGTCAGACTCGATTTCAGTTCGTGCACTTCCAATTCAGTCCGATGCAACTTGTCACTTTTGTCCTTAAACTGACCCTCAAGATCTTGGTGCTGTGCAAGTAGCTTCTGGTGCTGGTCCTTCATGTCGGCATCCTTACTGTTCAGAACATCCGTGGTTTGGCTGATCATTCCTCGAAGCTCTGTGTTCACCACAACAAGCTCTTCCACTCTCTTTTCCATCTGTTCAATTTTTGAATCCTTTTCAGTCAGTTCTGATTTCAACTTGGACATGGTTCTCTCGAAGTCTTCTTTATCACTGTCTAACTGGTTTTGCTTCTCAACGACCTGCTTCATCAGATTTTCCATCTCCGACTTCAAGATCTTGTTCTCCTCTTCAAAATATTCAAGTTTTGCCTTCAGTTCTTCCAGTTTGAAGTCGGCTTCGACCAGCTTTTCATTTTTAGAAGAAAGACTGCTTCCTAGCTCTTTGACCCGCGTTTCTAGCTCCTGATGTTTCTGTGTCATCACTGTCAACTCTTCCAGCCTCTCTGAACTGACCTTGCTCATCTCCGACAACTCCGTCCTCGTCTCGCAGTGACTGGTACACTCTGCCTCCAATCGCTTCTCAAGATCATTCAGAGTGGATTTGGAGATTTGCGTCGAGTGCTCGTGCACGGCAGATGCCAAACCGGTCTTATCAAGCTCGGCCTTGAGAGCACGGATCTGTTTGTTCAAATCCTCCCTGATGCTCTCTTCCTTACGAAGCTTGTTCTCGAGCCCGACCATTTTACTTTTGAGCGTGACCAGCTGCGACTTGTGCGAGTTGATTTCAGCCGTGTAGCCATGGATAAGAGCTTGGTCACGCTTCGCCGACTCTTCTTCCTCCTTCTTCAGCTTCAGCTTCACCTCTTCCAGCTCCAGGTCCTTGGAAGCGATGATCTTGTCCAGCTCCCCAATTCGTCGCTCTTTCTTCTCAATAAAGCCGTCAAGCTCCAGCGACTTCCTGGCAACATTGTCATGCTCCAGATGATCCAGCTGTCTCTGCAGTTCATCTACCTCATCTGAAAGATTAGGTTAAAACTTGATACACTATGGCTTGTTTAGTTCATCTGAAAGTATACATTAAAACTTGATACACTGTGGCTTGTTTAGTTCATCTGAAAGGTTAGGTTAAAACTTGATACACTGTGGCTTGTTTAGTTCATCTGAAAGTATACGTTAAAACTTGATACACTGTGGCTTGTTTAGTTCATCTGAAAGGTTAGGTTAAAACTTGATACACTATGGCTTGTTTAGTTCATCTGAAAGTATACATTAAAACTTGATACACTGTGGCTTGTTTAGTTCATCTGAAAGGTTAGGTTAAAACTTGATACACTATGGCTTGTTTAGTTCATCTGAAAGTATACATTAAAACTTGATACACTGTGGCTTGTTTAGTTCATCTGAAAGTATAAGTTAAAACTTGATACACTGTGGCTTGTTTAGTTCATCTGAAAGTATAAGTTAAAACTTGATACACTGTGGCTTGTTTAGTTCATCTGAAAGTATAAGTTAAAACTTGATACACTGTGGCTTGTTTAGTTCATCTGAAAGATTAGGTTAAAACTTGATACACTGTGGCTTGTTTAGTTCATCTAAAAGATTAGGCTAAAATGGGATATACTTTAATTCATCTAATTTAAAAGATTACATTAAAACTGTTATAATATGTCTCTAATCCTGTTCAGCTAAATGATTAATATTTTTGATTCCTGACTTTATATACAACCATCTCATCCTTGACATTGTTCGGACACCACCATGAGGCGAGTAAAGGTATCTACTGATGTTTCAAGCATTCTGTAGTATATGTTTTATGTTAACAATAACATAACATGGTGGAAGCAACAGGTAAAAGTGAACTATTCAAACAGTAGGTACTACATAGAGATTATTATACAAGCTTGTGTGTCGTACTGATTTTACGAAACAAGTGTTGGGATTCTTGTATTGCCCGAGCGAAAGCGAGGGTAATACATGAATCCTGACACAAGTTTCATAACATCAGTATGACACACACACGAGTGTAATAATTTCTTTATTATTCATATTATTTTTTTTAATTATTTATGAATAACAAGGACCGTCTCAAAATGTTTCAACCATATCAAGGAGACGACGAATGCAAAATGCAAAGTCTGAACTAGGACTGGAGAAAACAACGTCATGTTATGACGTCGCTTCCCACAATTACGTCATCATACTTTCTATTACACGTGTGCTTCGTATGATTATTATTAACTCGGTTATGTTGAACCGTGTGGATAATAAAGAACAAGCATAAACACTCCGAACTGAACTCAAATCGAACAATTCGTACCAACTAAATTTTGTTGCACTCGCAAACCATGTGCGATGAACTGGACACAACCTGATATTGCTAAAACTTTCAGTCTATTTAACTCGATTGTGGCGATGATGAAATCACAAATCCCGAAAAAATAGCCCTAAAAATCAAAAGACACATCAGAAACAAGGGACTATGTCGACTGAATGCATCGGCATTATCGGAAGCCGACATTTTGTTACATGATGCAAAACCCTGGCTTTGAAGTGTGAATTTGAAAAACATGAACTCCAGGAAAGAATACTGGAATTGTTAATTGCCAGTACACCATTTGAATCATTTCAGCATGACCTTCTTGTGAAACCATGAGGGTATGAGCTTCATCTTGCACTAGAGGAAGCCAGACGATACGAGGCTATCAGTGCAAGCCACATTCAAATAAAAGGTTTAACAGGTTCAACAACTGTAGAATCTGACATTCATACAGTAAAGGTTAGAAATCTCAAACCATGTCCAAACTGTGGGTTAAAAAATAAACAAAAAACGTGCCCAGCTTACTTTGATGAGTGTAGGTATTGTGGTGTGAAAAGCCACTGGGAAAGTATGTGTAGGAAAGCTAACCATGATAAAACTAAATCACGAAATGAACATAACCAAAGACACGGTCGATCTTATAGCCGTCACCGAAATGAACACAGTAGACAACAGTCTGGAAATCGCCATCGCCAACAAATTAATGAAATTGAGACAAACGACCAAGAGGAAGCTACATTCAGTTATCATGGCATAATGGTTTCCAATCAGTGCATGGACTCTTACTGACAAAACTATGTGAGACAGTGCACACACCGAACTAAAAGTCCAAGTTCCTAACATTAAAGATATTCACAACTTGAATTTAAAAATTGACACTGGAGCATCAGGAAATACACTTCCAATTCGAACATGCTGTCAAATGTTTGGCGAAAAACCGTTCAATGAGGTACTGAAACCAGTGAACAACATTACACTATCAGCATACAATGGCCAAACTATCCATTGTGTGGGAAGTATAACCTTGTGAATACAATTTCAACAATCCAACTTCATAGATGCACTATTCTATGATGTTGATGTACCAGATTCCGCCATAGTTGGTCTTCCAACATGCAAAGCATTGAAACTAGTCACAATCAACTGTGATGAAGTTAATGTGACATCCTATCACTCAGTGGATGGTGTAAAGAAACATTTTCCAACACAATTTTCCAACACAGTTTGATTCTATTGGAAATTTCAAGACAAAAGCCAAGCTTATTCTCAAACCAGATGCTGAACCGTACTGCGATCCACCAAAAAAATACAGTATTCATCTCAAGGAAAAAATCAAAGAAGAATTAGAGAAAATTAATAAGTGTGGAGTTATTCGACCAGTGACTGAACACACAGATTGGTGTCCATCCCTGACATATGTCAAGAAAGCAGACGGCTCTTCGAGAATCTGTATCGACCCATATCGACTCAATCAAGCTCTCAAACGTTGTCCAACCAAAGTTCCAACACTTGAAGAACTAAACCCAACTTGTGCACAGGCAAAGTTCTCCTCCAAACTTGATGCAAAAGCTGGATGTTAGTCGGTACATCTGGATGACGACAGCCAGTTGTTAACAACATTCCACACACCATTCGGAAGATATTGTTGGATGAGACTCCCATTTGGATTAACTGTAAGTCAAGATATCTTCCAGCAGCAGATGACAGAAATTCTGGAAGGTCTACCAGGTGTTGTTGGAATCACTGACGATGTGTGTGTCATTGGGAAAACAAGAGGAAAAGCATGACCAAAACTTGACAAGACTGATGCTACACGCAAAGGAGGGAGGTCTAGTGTTCAACTTGAGTAAATGCATTATCAAGAAACAGTCAATTCCATTCTTCGGAAATCTTTACACAGACAAAGGCATTGTACCTGATCCACTCAAAATACAAGACATCCGCATGAAAGAAAGAAAGAAAGAAATGTTTTATTTAACGATGCACTCAACACATTTTATTTACGGTTATATGGCGTCAGACATATGGTTAAGGACCACACAGATTTTGAGAGGAAACCTGCTGTCGCCACTTCATGGACTACTCCTTCCGATTGGCAGCAAGGGATCTTTTATTTGCGCTTCCCACAGGCAGGATAGCACAAACCATGGCCTTTGTTGAACCAGTTATGGATCACTGGTCGGTGCAAGTGGTTTAAACCTACCCATTGAGCCTTGCGGAGCACTCACTCAGGGTTGACATCCGCATGATGCCCACACCTGAAAACAAAGAAGATCTACAGAGATTCTTGGGTCTTATGACATGCCTAGGTGCATACATACCAAATTCCAGCTCCGCTAAGAGATCTACTGAAGAACGAGTCACTGTTCATATGGGACATAAATCACCAAACCTGCTTCGAACGACTGAAATCGCTAGTCAACGATGAATCCTGTCTGGCCTACTACGACATGGATAAACCTCTCATCTTGGAAGTAGACACATCAATGAAGGGTCTAGGTGCCGCACTGATACAGGATAAACCTATTGCATTCGCATCCAAATCACTGACATCTACTCAAGCTGCCTACTCGAACATAAGCTACCAACTAAGCTAAATCCCAGCCCTGAAACATGTATCTGTGGAGAAAATTAATATTCCTATGGAATTATTCACCTACTTCGTAAACAGTATTACTGTTATTAGGGGGCTGTCTGGTCAATAGGCTGAAAGCCTACATTAAGACTTGTTTTAACGTGGCTGCCTAATTACTAAAGGAAAGTTTGTTTTTTGTTTAACACCACCACTAGAGCACGTTGATGTATTAATCATCGCCCACTGGATCGTCACTGAACGATAATAATCACCAACTTGTGTGTACTAATTTGGGCATAACAGGCAATTTTGTTTTTTCTGAGTGCAGGAAGGTCGTACTGTCATTAATAGCTGCTGTAGAGTTGTCAATATTTATTTTATCGCCTCGACTTTGATGCAATCTAAAGCCCAAGTGTTTAAACATCCACTGAGCTACCTTGAGCAGTTTGCGTTTGTTCAAACAGTCATTAGAGTGGCAGTCCTCCTAATTAATACAGGCCTCGGTGGCGCAGTGGTTAAGCCATCGGACTACAGGCTGGTAGGTACAGGGTTTGTAGCCCCGTACCGGCTCCAACACAAAGCGAGTTCTTAAGGACTCATTGGGTAGGTGTAAGGCCACTGCACCCTCTTCTTTTTCACTAACCACTAACCAACTAACAACTGACCCACTGTCCTGGACAGACAGCCCAGATAGCTGAGGTGTGTGCCCAGAACAGTGTGCTTGAACCTTAATTAGATATAAGCACGAAAATAAGTTGAAATGAAATGAGTCTTTCTAATTAGTAGGAAGGATGTATTCACAGGCTAGGGAGTGGCAGTCATGTCACAGATCACTCTCCTAAGATGATGCCAGACAAGCTGTCACAGGAAGTTTCAAATGAAATTCATTAAAAAGATACTCTTCAAAAAAAGTTGGGGAATTTAAACGGCAAATGTCATTACCAATGACTGGAACAGGGATCAGCTTTCAAAAATGACTGTCTAGAAAAGAACGTTCACGACTGCACAACCTAACACCAAACACAGACGAAAATGTGCACGTGCAACACGCAATAGGGAGTCATTCGCGATTTTGACACTACACAGAGCGGTCGATAAATCAGTTTGAGTGATTACTACTGCAAAATTCAGCTCAAACAGCGACTTAAATCGCTACAGTTAAACCAAGCTACTGGGATCCGAGTGACAAGTCAGACGATCAGAAATCATCTGATCACATCTCATCAGCATGCTTGGCAACCACGTGTTGTTAACGCATCGCCACATGGTAAACAGGCACCAATGGTGTACACAGCATAAAAACTGGGGGAATCGTCGATGGTTTCGTGTAATGTTTTCTGACAAGTCTAGTTTCACTCTGGCCCCATGATAGATTTGGTGGTGGTTCAGTTATGATGTCGGGTGGCATCACTATGACTGACAGAACACCACCCCATCTTGTTCAAGGGAGGGTCACTGGTCAGTACTACCAGGATAACATACTGGCACCGATTGTTGACAATGCTCGGGCCTATCAGCAGCAAAACGTTACCAGAATGCCATGGCCAGCAATGAACCCTGATCTTTCCCCCATAGAGCATGTCTGGGACATGATCAGGAGACATGTATGGCAACGGCAACGGCTGCCGGCTACTTTAATTGAACTTGGCTAAGTGCTGCAAGAGGAATGGGATAGACTTCTTCAAATCATCATCATTGGGAGATTGATATATAGCATGCCACATTGAATAAATAAATGTTTGATAAATCGTGGGGGTATTACCCAGTATTGATCAAAAGACATGAACGTTCAATTTTCACGTCATCCCCATCTTGTTTCAAGGTCGTTTGCAGCCATACAATCTGCTGCCAACATGAACTGTTGGTTGTCATTTCTTCCCAATTCCTTCATTATTATCATGCATCTATTCATATACAGTGATACCTCTTGATACTTCTTTAATTGGTTGTTATTTCCTACATTCCTTCTTTTTTTTAAGTGTTTATCATTGCAAGGCGATCAATTTGCAGCAGTCCTAAAATTCTCCAGGGAGTGTTGTGGAAGCGGGAGTAATCGTTCACCCATCCTGGTGAAGACTGTATTACTGTATTATTCAACTACCCACTGTACGTCAAGCGAGTGTTCTAGTACTATATTACTTTTTATATACTGACAGTGACCATTGAAAAAAAAAAAATTCACTTACAATAGATATTTGGTTTGGTTTTTATTTGGCAAAATAATTTCATGTAATGATTAATATTTAAAAAAAAAAAAAAAAAAAAAAAAACCACCTAGGTTTCTGCAGTTGTTGAGGTTTCCTAGATAACTTACCGGTAGTGGATTTATCTGCTTACAATTTTATATTTATTTTTTTTTAAGGCGAGCTAGCCATAACATTATCATATAGCTCACATTTATATTGTTATTCACACTGACCATGAACCAATAACCGATGATCGATAAATCAATGTGTTCCAGTGCTTCTCTTTTTTTTCACCATTAATTTATGTATACGCGAAGATTAATAAATGTTAATTATATATCCATTGTATGTGTATGCTGCAAATTTACCTTACCTGCTGCCACTGGTAAAATAATAAGCAAAAATCGGAAAAACAGAAAATGACAGTAACCGGAGGACCCCATTAATTTGATTTTCAACTGGGGGAGTCAATGCATTATCTTGTAGAGTACCATTGTTATTAACTTTTAAAGTCTTGACTCAAAACTACTGTAAAGCCATGACAAAAACAAATTGTATGCGTGTAATGTCATTAAGAGATTTGTCTAGACTTATAAAACACTGGACCAGTAACAAGACATCTATCCATCCATCCATTGTCAGTGTATCTGGCTTTTCAAAACATGCTAACAGCAAATTACAGAATTGTAAAGTAATATTTGCCACCATTTACAAGAAAATATTTCAACTGCATCATAGATTAATATCATGTGTTTGTAGGGCATTGTGCTTTACGAACTACTGTACAACATAACTAACGTTCATAGACTGGATTATGTGACTACTAAATGGCTTTCAAAAAGAAGAAAAACCCAAACAATACTACCTTGTGAAATACCAATAGCATTTGATAGAAGTCATATTATTCAGCTGAACCTTGCATTACCTCAAAGTTAAAGTTTGTTTTGTTTAGTGACACCACTGTAGCAAACTGATGTATTAATCATCGGCTTCATTTAGTCATTTCTGCCATGAAATTTTTTTTTTGTTCAACAACACCACCAGAGCACATTGATTAATTAATCATCGGCTATTGGATGCCAAACATTTGGTAATTATGACTCGTAGTCATCAAAGGAAACCAGCTGCATTATTTCTAATGCAGAAAGGGATCTTTTATATGCACTTTCCCACAGACAGGAAAGCACATACCACGACCTTTGTCCAGTTGTGGTGCCAGAGTTGGAACGAGAAAAAACCCAATTAGCTGAATGGATCCACTGAGGTGGTTCGATCCTGCGATGCAAGCACCTCAAGCTTTTTGGCATGAAGTCTTAGAGGAAGCCCTCTACATTTTTTCCCAAGGGAGTAAGGGATCTTTTACATGTACTTTCCATCAGGACCGCACATACCACAACTCTTGATATACCAGTTGTGGTGCACTGGTTGGGACAGGGAAAAACACAATCAGAGAATTTACTTTAAACAATAATGTTAATAAACTCCACCAGTTGGTTGTACCAAAAAGGTTGGGACAGTGTATATATATATATATATCGTTGTCAGCCATTGAAATGGAAGAATTCATTTTGCCGGGTTTATAATCCAATTAAGGTTCAAGCATGCTGTCCTGGCACACCACATCTTAGCTGTCTGTCGGTGAATATGAAAAGGGTGTGGTGGTCTTACACCTTCCTACTGAACTGTTAAACTCGTTCTCAGTACGAGCCAGTACCGGGGTATGAACCCGGTACCTAGCAGCCTTAAGGTCAATAGTTTAACACTGAGCCAAAGGGAATAATTATCAGACTAGTTGTATAATTTACCAGCACTACCACATGGTAGATAACATCACTTTGGATTTTTTAATAGACCCTTTTGTCAGTTTTGGTCCTACAGTATTAAACTCTGGATTCTGGGTAAAATCCTAGAACTGACCATCAGTGACAGGAGACTACTGTCGGTATCCCTAATAAATGCCGTGACAAAGTTCATGTTGACACTCTCACACCTCCCAGCCACTTGTATATATTAAAATATAGGAAATATAGGAATTTGCATACCAAAATATAGCAGTTTTATACAAATTTTCAGGTCAAATATGGAAGTTTTATAGGAAAATTTGGATCGATTATCATGATTATAGGCTTTTTACAAGGATTTCTAAAGACGTTTACATTACTAATGGTATGTATGTACACAACATACCATCTACTACCTCAACAAATATATACCAAGGCTTGCCAGCAGTCCATGCCAATATCCAGGATACTTTGAAAGTTGGTGCATCTTGTATCAGTAATACATCCTCCTCACCTCATCAGGTGAGCAGGATCTTGACTGGCACTTGATACAGATCTCCCACATTCAAAGCATCTTCTGAATTTCTGACAGGCTGGCTGCCTTTCACTGCAAATATATTTCAGTAACATATTGTATTCATCGGCATTTTGGCAAAGCAATTGAGTGAAATATAGGAAATGAATCTCAATATAGGCATTTTTGACTTGGATTCTGGCATTGAGGTTCAAAGAGACTCTCACTGAAAGATGTTTCTGACTAATAAGGCCTTTTTAACTACTAAAATTACAAATAAATGTACTTCTTTAAATTCAATCTGTTTAAATGATCATCTTGATGTTTGTAGTAACTTAATCTTTTATTTATTTCCTAATATGTATTTTTAGAACGTACAAAACAGGGCTTCAACTTAAGAATTTGCTTTCCACAGCAATTTTTAAAAGAAATTTCAATGGTAAAGCTGACTGCAATTTTGAGTCTGCCTATAGCAATTGTTAAAAAGTGACATTTGCAGCAAATACACATGTGATTAAAGGGTTATTTTGCTGTATGTAGACATATTTCAAATGTTAAATATTGGCAGATAATGTACACCAGATGTATACACTTTGCCAGTACTTACCAGCCTCAAGTCCGATGGCATAACCACTACACCAAAGAGGCTGGTTTTAATGCAAAAGTTGATCACTGCTGCCCTTGGAAAAATAATGCCTATATCTCACTTTTTTACTTTTAAAAGTGAGACAAAAAGCTCTACTAGTCGGGAACATGTTAAAATAGCAAACTCAGGACAGTCTCTTTAAGACCCATTTCTTCCAAATCTACTATGAGTGAAATTAAAGTCACTGCTCTCTACTGTAACATCTAGTTCATATGCACGTTGAAAAAAAAAAAATGAGGACATTTCAGTCTGTTCAAGATCAATATTTGTGTAAACCAATGAGAAAATGATAAAACACAGTGTTTGTATGTGTGACCATTACTTCATAAAACTTATAAACCAACAATAAAACCTAGGTACTGCAGCACTTTACAAAACATATTCAAAAATGAGCAATGTAATACATCGAATTAATCAACTATTTCTTAAACTAATACATTTTAATATTTGTTTAGAAATATCACTTCCCCTCCCATCCATATCCTAAAAGGTAAAAAAAATAGAATTTTTGCTGTGAAAATGCTGCAGTACTTTGATTTTAAACACGTTCATCTCCCAGATGATGGCTGTCACAGTTGTCTCCCTTGCCAAGTATGTTACCTCACTGGTGACTTTAGCAAAAGTAAACGCAGAAGCGAAAATAAAAATGCCTTGAAATATCTCTAAAATGAACGACTTTTAGGGATTTTGAAAGATTTCCAACTCTTTGTTTCATCTTAAAACAACAAATCTTTTCTTATTGTAGTTCACCTTGGAGATGTTTCACTTTAAAAGCTAGCCCCATGTTTATAAAACCTGCATCTTTACATAAATTCTAGCTTGAAGCTAACTTTTTAAAAATCAATTAATACTATGTTTTATAAATATGGGTGCAGGGAAAGTAATTTACTAAAGTCACCAGCAGGAAAACATATACCTGCAACGGAAACAAAAGGACAACCATTAGTATGCAAGAGTGGTCGTCTCTTGTTATACTCTTCCATCTGAAAGACTACAATAAAAACAAATAAGTATAATTAATTTACAGTTTATTATTTATTATACAATATTTACAAACCCATGATATCACAAAAAAATTAGTTACAATGGTTCTATGCCAGACAGAAGTCAAAAACTAATTTTGAAAAAACTTTAAATGCACATGACACAAAAAATGGTACCCAAAGAAATAGCTTGCATTCTCGCAACAAAAAAAAAGGTAAATTTCTGAATGAAAAAAAAGGTGTATAATTAATACAAATGGTATGATTGATGTTTTATACACGTTATATATTATAAAAACAAATAAATAAATCCTTGTTTTATCTTCAGTTGCCATTTTTCTTGGGACTTATATAAATGTAAAAAAGATATGTTGTGAATTTTGTTTTTAGTATTCATCTCAAATCACGGTTTTGGATGTCATTTAGGGTGTCAGGTACTACAATACAAAATATGCTAACTTCATCCACATCTTTCTCACAGGCTGGCTATTATAAAATATAATAACAGAATGAACATTTACACCTGGCTAATTGCCCTGCTCATCAACAACTAATTGACAATTATCATGATATCCTGAAGATGAGACATGGATGGATGGATGGATGGATGGATGGATGGATGGATGGATGGATGCAGCATATGTCTGCTTTGTAAGAACATTATGGCTGAATTCTGAATTGTAGTTTGGAAGAATTTAATTATTAATGTCATGATTAAAATTAAAATAACAATTATAATAATAATAAATATAAACCAAATTATTTTACATCATTTCTGTAAAGCACATCTTCGAACAAAGTACCCAACCTGCATATCTGGAAACTGGTACTAGAGAATGGTTATCACAATATGGAAACAAAATACGTCAACTAAACATTCTAATATCACAGCAGTTTGTTTTCTCAGATACACATAATTTGAATCGACATCCAAATGCTCTCATCATCCCAAGTTCATCACCCAATACAACTGATCATGATATCCTGAAGATAAGACATGGATGGATGGATGGATTGATGGATGCAGCAAGAATATTTATTATTCAATAAAAGTGAATGTCATGGTAATTAATGTCAAATGTTAGTCTTCAGAATGCCATTATCAATTCATCTCTACCAATTAACTGGCACTGCCAGCATGTAGATGAAAGACTTAAGTTTTCTTTAAAATTACTAAACAAACTGCTGGTAAAAGCACTATAATGAGTCTTAAAGATGAATATCGCAGAGGGGTTCAGTACCATTTCCCGTCTTAGTCCATATATGATGTGACATGTTATATACGGCCAGAATGTCAAAAAGCCTAACTAAGACCTCGGAAATATCACTTCTATTCCTAGTCTTTATTTTATTTATTTTTTTCATTTTCATTTTCATTTTCATTTTCATTTTCATTTTCATTTTTATTTAAAAAACATTAAAATATGGATGTGGTAAATATGACTGCATCTTTAGCTATGTATAATATACGTATATATGCACGAACATGCAAGTCTGAACTGGGAAAGTGATGTTCTAAAAACATTAAAATATGGATGTGGTAAATATGACTGCATCTTTAGCTATGTATAATATACGTATATATGCACGAACATGCAAGTCTGAACTGGGAAAGTGATGTTCTAAGAAAACCTAAACATTATGATTTCCAAAGCCTTGTGTGGTTATGCATGTGCACATATTCAGATTATACGTATTTACAAATTTACAATCACATTTGACCTGTACATGCAAACCTCTGCCTCACTCCCTATGTCTAAGATTATATTCTCGTTTTTTCGCACCCGACTTGCGCCTCAACCTAGATATACTCAGTCTCTTTCTGATACCTTTAGACTTTTTGCCACCTTTCTCCTCCTCTTCTTTGCCAGTGTCGCCAAGCCGACACGTTTTTTGCGTGAAGGGGGAGTTTTCCTTCCCGTTGTCTAGCTTGCGCTTGCAATCCTTAACCGTATCCCCCCTTTTCAGCGGACTCCTCATTCTCATCAGACTGGTCTTAGTGTGTTTGGCAAACATTTGCAACGGGGTTACCACTACCCTAAGAACCCTATTTTGCTCCGTCCGCTTAACGTAGTATTCCGGCAGGAGGTGTTTAGAGTGTGGGGTGGGAGAGGCTGGCAGGACATCTAAGTGTGAGATATCGGTGTGCCGGCTGGCCGGCGTGTGCACGCACTTGAGAGCCGGCCCCGGGTTGGTGCAGCCAGATGTACCTTGTTTGACCAGCACTTGGTTCTCGAGCTGGGCCAGTCTCTCGTTCTTGTTACCAAGGCGAGTCTTGCTCTCTTCCAGGGCCTCGTTGCTGTTTGCCAAACCAGTGCGCAATTCACGCAGGGCGTCCGCCTGAAAACAATAAAACAGCTACATTAAATAACATGGTACTAAATACAAAGTGCAAAGGAATAATATCGCTGACTGACAACACTGAGTTGGAGCGGGACGTAGCCCAGTGCTTCAGCGCTCGCTCAATGCGCTATCGGTGTGGAATCAATCCCCGTCGGTGGACCCATTGGGCTATTTCTCTTTCCAGCCAGTGAACCACAACTGGTATATCAAAGGCCATGGTATGTACTACCCTGTCTGTGGGATGGTGCATATAAAAGATCCCTTTCTGCTAATCAAAGAGAGTAGCCCATGAAGTGGCGACAGCGGGTTTCCTCTCTTAATATCTGTGTGGTCCTTAACCATATGTCTGATGTCATATAACAGTAAATAAAATGTGTTGAGTGTGTCGTTAAATAAAGCACTTCTTTCTTTTTTTTCTACCAGTGTCCACTGAGCTACATCTTGTCCCCAGACCTAAGGAGTACATTTTCATGGTTTATACAGAAATTTCAAACCTAAATTTAGGGGCTATTTAGGGACTTTTTAGGGTCAATGTAAGTAAAATTTAGGGACTAAAACTTTGCTGTCCGCCATTTGCAATGACCTTCAAACTTGACAAAATAATGGGAGTGTTTAAGCGGTCCGTCGGAATCGACAGAGAACTGTCCTACACATTTTCATAAACATAAATACGTAGAATCCACATAGGCATAAATGTCTGATTCAGTTCAGATAATTTTAGAATATTCCGTTTTATTTAGTTTGCACCGGGATTAAGACTTTTGATTGGTATTTTAGAAACGTGTTTCGTTTTAGAATCACCAATCAAGCACTCTCCGAAAGTTACAAATGAATCCTTCTACGAACATTGATTATGTTTTACGAATGAATCGTTGATATCATTTTGACATTGTTTACACACCAACATTCGAGCGAGCACAGAGATCAACAAATGAAAGTAGATATCGATGTATTTTTGGCAAATTTATTTAATGTTTCCGGAAGAAGAAAAATGTCTAACGATTTTAGGGCTTATATGGCCAAATTTAGGGTCTTTTGTGAACTTACCCGTAAAATATAGGGCTATTTAGCGCTAGATCATCAAAATAGAGACTTTTTAGGGCAACCCTTCAAATTTAGGGCCTTTTCAAGCGTGTGCGAACCTTGATTTTAAGCAAAGCCTTATCAGACATTGGTTAAGGTAGCAGGCAATGTATTATATTTTTTTAATGTGTGATGGGTTTTTCACATCTTCGCCTTTATACAAACATGCTTTGGAGCATAATAAAATAAACCATAGATATTATTTGTAAATACTATGAGATCATTTGCACAATAATGGATTGTCCACATTGAGTAATAAATTTAAAACATTTACAAACTTTACAGTTTTATATGGTACACATGAACTGTTTTACATGAGCACACATAAATTTTTTTTTTTTTTAAATATCTCTCCTCCCCCCCCCCCCACCACCCACTATGATAACTTTTGGAACAGTCCTAAGGTATAAGAAACCTCCCGACCTGTTGCTGCAGTCTTTCCTCATCGTCCTGACTGGCGGCCTTCAGTTTGGCTATCTCCTCCTCCTTCTCCTCAAACGTCTCCGCCGCCTCCTCCAGCATCTCCGTCAAGTCCTTTATCTTAGATTCCTGAACACATAAAACATGACAGTGAGTCAAATCCTTTATCTTAGATCCCTAAATACATAACACATGAGTCAAGTCCTTTATCCTAGACTCCTAAACATAAAACATGACACCGAGTCAAGTCTTTTATCTTAGGTTCCTAAATTAAATAGACAACATAACACTGAGTCAAGTCCTTCATCTTAGACTTCTAAATACAACACAACACTGAATCCAGTCTTTATCTTAAAGGAAACATGTCACGTAAACCATATTTGGCACCAACCATGTACAATTAATTATAAATTGAATCACCTAAAAAAAAAATTTATAAAAAATTAATTACTTAAAATATCTCCATAAAAGAACCCCAGATACGAGCTCTTAGCGGAAATTGCCGATCTTTAATGAGCAGGGCAATCACGAGGTCCGTGACGTCAGAGACGCGTCGCTTGATCTGAAGCCTTACACTTAAAAGCATTAGTCCGTACCACTCATAAAGAATCTAAGACTTGCACAGCTTACCAAAACAATGAGTGTTCGTTCGCAAAACGTTTTGCCGTATCAATATGAGCTGTTAGTAAATGAAGAAAGACACACATTTACTTACAACAGTGATACTGATGAAAAAACGGATAGCGAGTCGGAGGGTGGAGAAAAACTGGTGGTGCCAGACCAGACCGGTCGACCAATTTACAGCCCGGAGCCCGAAAGTAACCCGGAGACAAAACCAAAACTCGGATGCTAATGCCGAGGTGTATACTGTTCATATTTAGCATAAAGATACACCTCGATATGATGTATTTAAATATGTAAAAAATATAAATGTAGGACAAACATTTTTTGGTGGGTTTTTTTTAAAGAAAATATCGCATTTTTTATGTTCGGGCTGTACATAATGAAATCTGTATGCACAGTGTAAACAAAACGCTCTAATTTACGACAAGGCGCTTCACTTTCATTAACCTGGCTTGTAAAACAACATAAATGACTTGAGAGTATAATCAACTTTTAAACTAAATATATTTCTATTTGCATCAATAGAACGAAATGGGGTTATAGTATTTTTCTCTCATAAAAAAGTAGCATATTATTAGGCCTATTGGTAGGGTGCGTTAGAGTAAAAACGACCACTCACGATACCCAAGTGATAATTTTCTTTTCTTTGGTACTACGTAATTGGTCAGTTTTGTAATTTTAGATGGGAAAGTCTACTTAATCAAGGGTTTTACAGCATTATTTACAGTAATGAAGCAGGGCGGCTGATAATGTCCATAACAGTGTACTATAGTCGCGATAGGTTACGCCACAATACCCTGTGATCTTAAAAAAACTGGCACGTATTTTGTACGTATGTCTAGACCGTGGTAATCACTTACCTGGTCGATACCCTGCAATATACACCTGCCAATCAGGAATCACATGTGCAGGCCACGGAAAGAAAGGACCAATTAACTAAAACAACACTCCGATTCTCAAGTCAGCCCGTGGATAAACATAATAGTTATTTCGACACCGACAGTAGTGTTTTATTTTGTATTGAACTTCGTGTTGCTTTGGGGCTTCGGGCGATGAGGAACGTTTTTGTGACGTATTCCGCCCGAGATTAAAAACTTATTTAAAATTATTATTGTTTTCTACATGTTTTTTTAAAAACATATTTAAATACATCGTACTGAGATGTATCCTCATGCCAAATCCCATGTTTGTATATGCCATATTTAATTACTTGTTGACGTTTCCTTCTTCGGACGGTGAATACAGATTTTGTTATGTAGGCCTACAGCCCTAACATGAAAAATCTTCTTTTTTTTGCAAAAAAATAAATAAATAAAACATTCTACATTTTTTGTTTTAACATATATAAATACATCATGCTGAGGTGTATCTTTGTGCCAAATATGTACAATGTACACCTCGGCATTCGCAACCGAGTACTGTTTTTGTCTCCGGGTAACGTTCGGGCTCCGGGCTGTAAATAGGCTGACACCAAAGTACTATGCGGTGTTGGTGTCCAATCTTTTCTTTTGCGATAAAATACACGCGTCTTTCTTCGGATACAATCCTTTGGAAAACCATAAAAAGACAATCCCGATCGTTTAAACTGTTTATTTTTACACCCAAAGGCCGCGCAGTACGGCACTGTTGGACTGAAAAGATCGTAAGCCCCTTACTCCATATATAAACAGTTAACAACAATGGAAGAGTACAGCGGCTCTGACGTCACTTCCCTTTTTTTCCGAACGCTCACGAAGAAATATGCATAAATCGTACTTTGATACTGATTAGCGTAATTTCTTCATTTTAAGTTAACTACACGTATTTTATTGTTATAAAGTTATTTGTATATTATTTTTATATCATTTTTCTTTTAAAATGAGCTATAATATGGTCTCGTGTCATGTTTCCTTTAAGACTCTTAAACATAAAACATGATACAGTCAATTCCTTTATCTTAGATTCCTAAACACATAAAACATGAGAGTCCAGTCTTTTATCATAAGACTCATAAGAGAGGTGTGTGAGAGAGTGAGAGTGAGAGTGAGAGAGCGCTCACTGCCATTCTGCAAGATAGAATACTCCTACCCAAAAAGCAATGAAGCTCGGGTTGGGACGGATAAAAACAATGACAGAGTCCATCAAAAGAATTATATCAAGGTATATAGTGCATTTTCATAAAGATTGTACATGACAACAAATTTATTCAAAACAGTAAAAAGAAAAACTAATCAAGTGGACAAAAACTAATGAAGTGGACAGCTTTTATCCACAATTATTTTCTGAAAACATTAGCAATGGCTAGTTATTTACATCATCATTTTTCATCTCTACAGTTCCATAGACAAAAAAAACCCTACTGTTTTCTTAAAATAAGGTTTGTAAGTGGTTAAACGAGATCACTTATTAAGCTAGACATTTCCGAATCAAGCCATATTCAGAAGTAATGTGTTCTTGAAAGTGGAAGTTGACAAACCTGCTCCAGAAGAGTGTTATTGATCACACTGTTCTCCTCCAGTGCCTGCAAGAAATAACAAAGGTCTGAATAACACCGATATGAGTGGATCACTTATATCACACACAAGCAGAGTCAAAGAGTATATTAACTCCGCCTGATGCAGTCATATTCATCACTAGTCCATACAGAAAAAATGTGTTAAACATGCATTCAATCTAACTTTCAAATACATGTCTAAAAAACTATTATCTGTCCAACAAAACAATTTCTTTGTCAGCACATAATCAACAATTATTGACTAGAAGCAATAAACCTTTTATAAAGGTATTTCAAAACAGGACAATAGTCACTCAAAGACATTCGATAAGCACGGAGCATTGTTTGGAATAGGAAAAACTGAAGATTGACCCAATAATTTCTTAAAACTGATATTAATGCTCATTAACTGATGGAAAGTCTGTTGTGTAGGATATAAATTTTATCACCCATATGGTTAAAAATTTAAATATAGTTCATATAAAAGTGTTGTCAAGTGGGACTTAAACTTTGACATCATATGATAATGCCGTATAATTGGCGCATTACAACAATACTGTACATTAGTCAAACAAGTTCAGTGATAAAAATTTAAATCGATTATCGATAATAAATAGGATATTAAAATTGCTACTATTTCGTATCATGGTTTTTCCCTTTGTGAAATAATTGAAAATGATACGAAATGGAAGCATGTTTAATATCCTATATAAATGTATTAAGTCTCTCACCTTGTTTAGCTGCTCTTTAAGTTCTTTCACCAGGTCACTATCTATGGCCGAATCAGAGGTCACATGCTTAAAAACAAAGAAAAAAAAGGGTTAAAAACATAAATAATAAACAATGTGTGTATGATGCAGTTCAGCATGTTTCATTTGAGTCAGTTTGCAACTCTGAAATAACATATAAAAACCAGAACTTTATCACAAAATTTTATTAATATGGCTTATTATGCAGGAAAACTACTATTACTTAAGGCTTTAGAATCACAATGTAACACTGAACAAAATTATCTTGAAATTCAAACATATTTTACACTAAAAATTTGTTTATTTTGTCAGTCTGCTACAAAAAAAAAAAGTTAAGAGGAAATTTTGCTAGTTATTAAAAACAATGGGTCGAACTTACAAAGCCTGTTTTTGTCTACATATATTTACAATGCATGAACATGTGTATTAAAAACAAACACCCAGGTTTTGTAACTTCAGCCTTGTTTGTTCAACTTCTATCCACTTAAAATGAATTAAGCTTGTGACTTTGGTGCAAAAATGAGCTAAAATGCCACTAAAAATTAATCAATATTATTTTTAGCAGATGTTGCTGATTAAAAAGTTAAAGTTTGTTTTGTTTAACAACCCACTAGAGCACATTTATTTATTAATCATCAGCTATTGGATGTCAAACATTTGGTAATTTTGACATGTAGTCTCAGAGAGGAAACCTGCTACATTTTTCCATTAGTAGCAGATCTTTTATATGCACCATCCCACAGATAGGATAACACATACCACAGCCTTTGACATACCACTGGTGGTGCACTGGCTGAAACGAGAAATAGCCCAATGATACCAAGGCCTTTGACATACCAGTCATTGTGCACTGGCTAGAATGAGAAATAGCTCAATGATACCAAGGCCTTTGACATACCAGTCATTGTGCACTGGCTAGAACGAGAAATAGCTCAATGATACCAAGGCCTTTGACATACCAGTCATTGTGCACTGGCTAGAACGAGAAATAGCTCAATGATACCAAGGCCTTTGACATACCAGTCATTGTGCACTGGCTAGAACGAGAAATAGCTCAATGATACCAAGGCCTTTGACATACCAGTCATTGTGCACTGGCTAGAACGAGAAATAGCTCAATGATACCAAGGCCTTTGACATACCAGTCATTGTGCACTGGCTAGAACGAGAAATAGCTCAATGATACCAAGGCCTTTGACATACCAGTCATTGTGCACTGGCTAGAACGAGAAATAGCTCAATGATACCAAGGCCTTTGACATACCAGTCATTGTGCACTGGCTAGAACGAGAAATAGCTCAATGATACCAAGGCCTTTGACATACCAGTCATTGTGCACTGGCTAGAACGAGAAATAGCTCAATGGGTCCACCAATGGGAATCAAATCCTAGACTGTTCTTTACCACTGTGCTATGTCCTGCCCCCCTGCTGATTAGACTCAGGGTTTCTAGATTATGGTAGCCCAACTCCCATGGCTAGTGATATTTAGTGTTGGGCTATTAAATAACTACTATTGCCATGCCAGACAGGGTTTCTAGATTATGGTAGCCCAACTCCCATGGCTAGTGATATTCAGTGTTGGGCTATTAAATAACTACTATTGCCATGCCAGACAGGGTTTCTAGATTATGGTAGCCCAACTCCCATGGCTAGTGATATTCAGTGTTGGGCTATTAAATAACTACTATTGCCATGCCAGACAGGGTTTCTAGATTATGGTAGCCCAACTCCCATGGCTAGTGATATTCAGTGTTGGGCTATTAAATAACTACTATTGCCATGCCAGACAGGGTTTCTAGATTATGGTAGCCCAACTCCCATGGCTAGTGATATTCAGTGTTGGGCTAGTAAATAACTATTATTGCCATGCCCGACGGCTAGTGAATTATTTTTTGGTCAAATGTTACAGTTAAGTCTATTTTGCAAATATGAATATCCTGACCTCACTGCACGCCCCAATGTTAGTGTGTTTAAGCTCTATCTCCATCTTTAGGTGACATATCCAATTATTACTATCATTTAGTAAAATTGTATTAACTTAAAGTAAAGTAGGGCTAGTGAATTTTTAATCGTGGCTAGTACATTTTTTAAGTCACAGATCCCATGGCAAGTGGATTTAAAAACAATTCTAAAAGTGCTGTAGACTACAAGGCCGAGTTTCTCCCCGGTATTACCTTGTGTGATGTCCGCTTGACATCGGCCAGCTGAAACTGGAGCGAGGTTTTCTCCTGTGTTAACGTCTCAACGTCTTTGTTCAGTCTCACAATCTGCGACTGAAGTTCATCAAGTTTCTTGTTGCATTCCTGTTGGGAAAAAAACCCATGTTCAAGTCACCTCAGTACATAACAAAAATATGGTTATTTGGTGTCTAATATGGTTATTTTGACTTTGGTCAATAGATAGAAAGGAAACCCGATGCCAGCACATAGGCTACGCCTATCAATAAAGTAGCAAGGGGAAGCTACACCGTGACCCGCCGTACCTCAGGAGAGGGCTCCATCACTGAGCTACACCGTGACCTGCCGTACCTCAGGAGAGGGCTCCATCACTGAGCTACACCGTGACCTGCCGTGCCTCAGGAGAGTGCTCCATTACTGAGCTACACCTTGACCTGCCGTGCCTCAGGACAGTGCTTCATCACGGAGCTACACCGTGACCTGACGTGCCTCAGGACAGTGCTCCATTACTGAGCTACACCTTGACCTGCCGTACCTCAGGAGAGTGCTTCATCACTGAGCTACACCGTGACCTGCCGTGCTCTATCACAGAGCTATATCATGACCCGCCGGGCATCAGGAGAGTGCTCCATCACTGAGCTACACGGTGACCCGCCGTGCTCTATCACAGAGCCACATCATGACCCGCCGGGCCTCAGGAGAGTGCTCCATCACTGAGCTACACCGGGCCTCAGGAGAGTGCTCCATCACTGAGCTACATCGTGACCCACTATGCCTCAGGAGAGTGCTTCATCACTGAGCTACACCGTTACCCGCTATGCCTCAGGAGAGTGCTCCATCACTGAGCTATACCGTGACCCGCCGTGCTCTATCACAGAGCTACATCATGACCCGCCAGGCCTCAGGAGAGTTCTCCATCACTGAGCTACACCGTGCCTCAGGAGAGTGCTCCATCACTGAGCTACACCAGGCCTCAGGAGAGTACTCCATCACTGAGCTACATCGTGACCCGCTATGCCTCAGGAGAGTGCTCCATCACTGAGCTACACCGTGCCTCAGGAGAGTGCTCCATCACTGAGCTACACCGGGCCTCAGGAGAGTGCTCCATCACTGAGCTACATCGTGACCCGCTATGCCTCAGGAGAGTGCTCCATCACTGAGCTACACCGGGCCTCAGGAGAGTGCTCTATCACTGAGCTACACCATGACCCGCTATGCCTCAGGAGAGTGCTCCATCACTGAGCTACACCGTGACCTATCACAGAGCTACATCATGACCCGCCAGGCCTCAGGAGAGTGCTCCATCACTGAGCTACACCGGGCCTCAGGAGAGTGCTCTATCACTGAGCTACACCATGACCCGCTATGCCTCAGGAGAGTGCTCCATCACTGAGCTACACCGTGACCTATCACAGAGCTACATCATGACCCGCCAGGCCTCAGGAGAGTGCTCCATCACTGAGCTACACCGTGCTTCAGGAGAGTGCTCCATCACTGAGCTACACCGTGCCTCAGGAGAGGGCTCCATCACTGAGCTACACCGTGCCTCAGGAGAGGGCTCCATCACTGAGCTACACCGTGCCTCAGGAGAGTGCTCCATCACTGAGCTACACCGTGCCTCAGGAGAGTGCTCCATCACTGAGCTACACTCCACAGCAAAATTTAATTTCGAAGGCTCAACAGTACTATTTGATTAGTAGGATATCAATCTTATCACATTACAAGTTTCCAGTCAGATAAATAAATTTGACGTCAACACCTATGATGTACCATGTGGTTATTAAATATTGTAGATGGCATTAACATTTTATTACACCATTTCAAAACTTAACAACAATTCTGCAGAATAAACTGATGCATGTTAAAAAAACCCAACTGGAAATCCAACTTTAAAGTTCCCTCTTTATTCACCTCGACTTTCACTTGCTCTGCGTGAAGCAGCATGGAGGAAACCATCTCGTCATCATCGTCATCGTCGTCTTTCCGGCGCCGCTTACGCTGGTGAACAGATGACATGAACAGTTTAACACGCATTTCTTCTTTCTCCATCTCCTTCTCACGAATTCGCTCACTGTAACAAAACCAGCAAATAAAAGTAAAGTTTGTTTTATTTAATGACGCCACTAGAGCACATTGATTTTTTATCTTATCAGGGGCTATTGGATGTCAAATTTACGGTCATTCTGACACTGTTTTTAGAGGAAACCTGCTGTCGCCACATAGGCTACTCTTTTACGACAGGCAGCATGGGATCTTTTATTTGCGCTTCCCACAGGCAGGATAGCACAAACCATGGCCTTTGTTGAACCAGTTATGGATCACTGGTCAGTGCAAATGGTTTACACCTACCCATTAAGCCTTGCAGAGTACTCACTCAGGGTTTGGAGTCGATATCTGGATTAAAAATCCCATGCCTCGACTGGGATCCGAACCCAGTATCTACCAGCCTGTAGACCAATGGCCTAACCACAACGCCACCGAGGCCGGTTAAACCAGCAAATAGTTATATAACTTGCATTCATCATACAAAATAGTGATCCCCAAATGATAAAATCACCCAACTCATTTTTCTCAGCAATAATTTTCTTTTCTTTTTTTTTAACATTGGGAAATTGAAAAAGAATATAATTCAATTAGTATTCATTAGCAACTCAAAATATGACTGAAAATCTGGAAAAGCCGAATCTAAAACATTGTCAAAATAACAATATAATAATCAAAGTATCAAATCCCCTCGGTGGACACGGGTCTCTTACTGGGTTTTACCTCGTCCCAACCAGTGCCCCACAACTGACAAAAGTCATGGTATGTGCTGTCCTGTTTGTGGGAGTACAAAAGAAACCTTACTGCTGATGAAAACATGCAACAGGTTTCCTCTGAAGATCATTACAACATCTAATCACAGATGACCAATAAATCCATGTATTCTAGTGGAGTTGTTAAAACATACTTTTTTACTTCTTTTTTTTGTGCTATTCTAAATGACTAAATAAGAAACTTTTCTCGAGGCTGTAGCTTTAAGTGATAAACTGCAGCTTTAAGTGATAAACTGCAGCTTTAACTGATAAACTGCTATTGTCCAAGTTTTATCACCTGCATTCGTCTTCTATCTCAACTATCTGCTTCATCATCTCCTCACACACCTCCTGGCGAACTCTCGCCTCAAGTCGAAACTTGCTGTGTTTCTCCTCTAACAACTTATTCTCGAGATCTCTGATTGTAGCAAGTAGATCCTAAAATAACACAAACAACATAATATCATTCAACTTGTTCTTGAGATCTCTGATTGTAGCAAGTAGATCCTAAAATAACACAAACAACATAATATCATTCAACTTGTTCGAGATCTTTTACTGTAGCAAGTAGATCCTGAAATAACACAAACAACATAATATAATTCAACTTGTTCTTGAGATCTTTGGATTGTAGCAAGCAGATCCTGAAATAACACAAACAACTTAATATCATTCAACTTGTTCTTGAGATCTTTGGATTGTAGCAAGTAGATGCTGAAATAACACAAACAACATAATATCATTCAACTTGTTCTCGAGATCTCTGATTGTAGCAAGTAGATCCTCAAATAACACAAACAACATAATACCATTCAGCTTGTTCAAGATCTCTGATTGTAGCAAGTAGATCCTTAAGATATTTAAGAGAGGACAGGTCTACGTCCACGGTAAAGAGAGGACATGTCTACGTCCAACGTAAAGAGAGGACAGGTCTACATCCACCGTAAAGAGAGGACAGGTCTACGTCCACGGTAAAGAGAGGACATGTCTACGTCCACGGTAAAGAGAGGACAGGTCTACGTCTAAAGAGAGGACAGGTCTACATTCCTACAAAAGTGTAGTGTACCCACGGTAAAGAGAGGACAGGTCTACATCCACGGTAAAGAGACGACAGGTCTACGTCCACGGTAAAGAGAGGACAGGTCTACGTCGACAGTAAAGAGAGGACAGGTCTACGTCCACGGTAAAGAGAGGACAGGTCAACGCTGACAGTAAAGAGAGGACAGGTCTACGTCCACGGTACAGGCATGTTACTGACCAAAAATGTTTTTCAAGGAAAAATTGTGCCATAGGTCCAGGGGAAGAGCCCCGTACAGGGGTCAGGGAGCAGCGTCCCCTGAAGCTATTGAAGTTACAGGATTTTAGAGGCATTCTGAAGCTTCTCCTAGCAGGTAAAGTTAATCTTGAGAGATAAAAAATCCATGCTTTTAACCATAACATTAATTATGAATAACAAATGATTATTACTTCTGTCTTCCCACCTCATATTCATTGAAACAGTGAAAACCACTTCCTACAAAAGTGTAGTGTAAATCAGATTTGTGAAGGCATGCCTATCATACAAATTACGTTCATATTATTTTAAAAAATAATTTAAAAGCAAAACATACCCAACCAACAACAGAATGTCACGTAAAGAGAGGACAGGTCTACGTCAACAGTAAAGAGAGGACAGGTCTACGTCAACACATCTTCATAAATCAAGGCTAATATTCGTTCCTCGTATTCAGCCTTGATACATGTCGTCAAGAAATCGTGCCACAAAATGCTTAAATTTCATTGGATGCGATGAGATCTGATTGCAATGAATCGCAACGCTCCTTATAGATTCCCTTGTTATTGTAAACAAAGATGGCAGCACCAGCGTCAGGCGGTTAATTTTTTATATTGCTTTCAAGATTGTCACATGTTACCAATGCTGTGATTGGTCAGCGATGTCATCGTGTAAGGGACATAATCGGTGTTACAAATTTTCTTCCAATAGAGGGCGCTAGTAGTGGATATCAGTAATCTTGACCACATGTATTAAGGCTGAATACGAGGAACAAATATTAGCCTTGATTTATGAAGATGACGTCAACAGTAATGATAGGACAGGTCTACGTCCACGGAAAAGAGAGGAGAGGTCTACATCCACGGTAAAGAGAGGACAGGTCTATGTCACAGTAAAGAGAGGACAGGTCTACATCCACAGTAAAGAGAGGATAGTTTTACTAACTTGTATTTCCTGGTCAGTCTCCTCGAGATCGCTGTCATCATCGGGGAGCAGAACATTCTGGCCCATCTGTAGATCACTGTTCATCTTTCTCATAGTGCGGGGGGTTGGGGCCTCCCAAGGAATGGATGGACGAATTGCCGGGTATTCCTTTACACTGGGTTTCGGTACCACTTTTGGCTTCGGATCAGGCTTCTGAACGACCACAACCTGAAGGATAAACAAACTGTTGCCAGACAACTCTGAAATAATGTACTCCACCACCACCCAGAAAAGGGTGGGGTTTTTATTAAAGGTTTGCATGACCATGGGACGAATTTTCAAAAGTTATTTATCTCTTAGTCATAGACCTCACCATTTAAGACGGGTCTCGGTGGCGTCGTGGTTAGGCCATCGGTCTACAGGCTGGTAGGTACTGGGTTCAGATCCCAGTCAAGGCATGGGATTTTTAATCCAGATACCGACTCCAAACCCTGAGTGAGTGCTCCGCAAGGCTCAATGGGTAGGTGTAAACCACTTGCACCGACCAGTGATCCATAACTGGTTCAACAAAGGCCATGGTTTGTGTTATCCTGTCAGTGGGAAGCGCAAATAAAAGATCCCTTGCTGCTAATCGGAAAGAGCAGTAAGTATTATTTTCGTGTATTTTTCTAATTTTTATGTTAATTTAGATCAGTTGTTGATTAAAATTAGGCAAAAAATTGGGAAAGTCGTGTTTACTTAAAGGCATTTGTGGCCAGCTGTCAGTATTTATGTCCATATTCCCAATAACAATGGCTTTTTGACAAGAATTGTTTTTTAACCTTTAGACTACTGGATTAATTTTTAACAAAATCCACGTTGAGTGGGTACAAGTTTATAATTTTTACTCACATATATTCACTTAAATGTTTCATAAATACATGAAATAAAGTTCATATATGAATCGGTAAGTATTATTTTCGTGTCTTTTTTTGTAATTTTTATTATTTTAGATCGGCTAATGGTGATTAAAATTAGGCAAAAAATCGAAAAAGTTGCGTTTACTTACGGGCATTTGTGGCCAGCTGTCCAGTATTTATGTCCATTATTCCCGATAACAGTTGTTTTCTGACCAGAATTTTTTTTTAAACCCGAACTACGATTCATATTGCAATATTTGGTAATTTTCGTTGTTAGTAAAACGATCAAATTTATTATCAAATTAGCTGTTACAATCAGCTATCGATCCCTGAAAATTACCGCGACGTGCCGCCATTGTTGTCAAGCGAAAATACTTGCCGAAAACCACTTTTTGAACTCAAAATTTCAAGGTATTTTCAATTGAAAAAATCAAAACAAAAACCACCATTTTGAAAAAAATTCTTTTTTCTTTAATTATATTTCCGTTTCTGGTGAGTGTCGTGTGCAAAACGGCGGGAAATATGAATTGGGGAATGCACTGTATACAGTGTACAGTATATCGACTGACGTGACGTCGGGCGAGATATCTCGCCTGCAGTAGTCAGAAGGTTAAAAACGAACTATGATTCATATCCCAATATATAGTGATTTTCGTTGTTGGTAAAACAATCAAATTTATTATCGAATTAGCTGTCGCAATCAGCTATCGATCCCTGAAAATTACCACAAAGTGCCACCATTGTTGTCAAGCAAAAATACTTGCCGAAAACCACTTTTTGAACTCAAAATTTCAAGCCATTTTACAGCGAGAAATCTAATTTTAAAGACACAGGAAGCTAAGTTGTCTTTTGGTTCCTGTTAATAAATCGTTTGCAAAACGGCGAGAAATATGAATTGGGGAATGCACTATATACAGTGTACAGTATGTCGACTGGCGTGACATCAGACGAGATATCTCGCCTGCAGTAGTCAGAAGGTTACGGTTACGTATGGAAAAAAAGTCTTTTTTATGGGGAGAGTGGATGAGGGAGTTGCAGTCTTACCTGTTTGGCAATAGCAGAGAACTTCAAAACGTTGAGAGTTTCATCAAACATGCTGCCACACTGGTTTACATTGACAATCATGGCCGCCTTGCCTCGGCCACAGAAGAAATTCTGAAAGAGTCTCGTCAGTTTGCTCTCTCGAAATGGAACAATCTTTGGATGTTCTCTGTAAAAGATAAATATTATTCACAGTTATTAACACTACACAAATAAATTGCATAAATGGAGAATGTCCATGTACACTAATTTCAATGAATAACAAAACAGTTACATCATGCAGTTTTTTAAAATAAAATTATCTATCAGAATCACATACTTTGACCTTATACATCAGGTGTTAATAATAATAAAACAAAAATTTTAATTAAATATTACAATGCATAGGACTATGCACATAGATATATCTGACTTATTGGCTGATGAAATTGCTTTAGAAACCAGAGTGAATTTTAAATTTAAAAACACTTAAAACTGACAATTGGTAATCAAGAGAACAGCAAAGTCACTATGAGGAGTTAAAATTATTTGCTCCTCGTGAATTTATCGGGGACAGATAATTCACAAAATTTTCCTCATTGCTTATTAAGTTATTCACTAAATGCCTGATAACCAAGGTCAACATGAAATGTAATAAAGCGAATACAAACTTATGCATCTGGTTGTGTCGAAGAATGTCGATGCACCGTCCCAGAGTCATTAATGATGTGTTGATGTTCCCTGCTTCCTTCAGCCGATCTCCTGTTGCATGTGTTTTCGAACTTCGCTCTGAACCGGCCAAGTCACACAGAGAAAGCCTTGAAAAACAAAGCAAATATATCATACACCTTCAAACAAACATGTGATGTCAATGCCATTGCTTTTACTTAAAACAAATTGGTTTCTGTATTGTTTGCACAGTGATGCCAATGACAGTTTTGCCATGAGCTAGGCAAGAAATTACGTGAAATTTCAGTTAAAATGTATGGAACTTTTTATTGCAAATTGATCTGTTTGTCACTCAATTAAAACTTTCCAGGCCTTTCCTGGCAAAGACTGAATGACATTGCATAAAATATCTACCTATTAAAGGCTATTTCACAAACTATCACACTGATGTGGGATAATGTCATAAAGAGACCATTCCTACCTCTTACAAAAATAAAAATTCTTCAAATTAAATAACATAATTCCAGCAATGATTTTGTCAATAAAAACTAAAAAATACAAACAGACACAGACACAGACACAGAGAAATGCAGGATGCCTTCCATCCCATATTCCCGTATGTTCATGTCTGGAATAGCTTTAAAAAGTAGAGAAAAACTATGTCCCTTAATCAAATTTTTATGGATTAAGGCAGACTATTTTCCTCATCCGATACACTGAATACCCTAAAACATCTGCATCACAGTTAACTAGTAATTAACTTAACCCACAACAGGGGTAGCTCTGGCACTTGCCAAATTCGCCAATTGCGAATTTTAAAAACAATCGGCAAATTTTATTTTAATTTGGCAAAATAATTTCAAATATTAATAGATATTTTGGTACAAAATAACTGGGTTTCTGTAAGTTTAATAGATAATTAGGTGAAATTTCTGCTAACCCAGAACTGGCCCTGCAACAAGATATTTTACTACTCTGTGTACAAGGAACTGATTTCAGATCTTTCAGTGACAACAACAAAATTTTTTCCAGAGAAACATCCAGATAGCCTAGGCATTATAATTTGAAATACTAGGTAGCAATGTTCCAGTTAATCAAGTTAGTTACCACTGCTCATTTGTCCCATTTGATTATTTATTTGAATAACAGTTGAGTAATCAAGTAAAACCTTATACCATCCATGTGGAGTTCAACTGTTACTTCCCTTCTACTTTCACAATCCTTAGAAACCCAGTGAACAAGTTAACTGTTATATTCAGTTTACATTTACTCTTTATTCAACAGCTGGAGACACATATATATACATTTAATATAAAAAGTACACATACCTTGCTATTTAATAACTAATATATCTTAGAAAATTAATCAATATTAGAAATATATAAACATTTTCATTACTTCTGAAGTGTTTGAATAAAGTGGCTAACAGATTCAAGCTCTATATATATGTACATTTAAATGATTTAATCCTGCAACCACGTTTCTATTGACAGAATATGATGAAGGATAAAGCAGTCACATCTGTATAGTAGTGAGGTTATGACTTTTGACATCACTCATGTGACGTCCCACGCATAGCTACATTACAAAATTACTCATTTCACCTCTAGGTTATCGTACTATGTGGCTGAAATAACAGAAATAGCTTTTCCCCTGAATTTTTATGGTCTGCAGGATAAAGATAATAAGCAGTTATTGATGTCGGGTATCTGCTTTATCCTGTTCATGCTGAATGAGAAATTCCGCGAGGCTCTGCCGGAATTTCTCATTCTTACAGTCACAGGATAAAGGAGATATCTGACATCATTAACTAGTTATTCTCTATATTGAGCACTGATCAGCTTGTATAAACCGATCATCAATCACAAAATTTTGAATGAAAAAAAAGAAGTTTGTTTCGTTTAACACCACTAGAGCACACTGATATATTAATCATCGGTTATTGGATGTCAAACATTGAATGTCACGGTCATTTTGAGTCATAGAGATGAAACCCGCTACATTTTTCCATTAGTAGCAAGGGATATCAGACAGGATGGCACATACCATGACCTTTGGTATACCAGTTGGGGAGCACTGGCTGGAGCAAGAAATAGTCCAATGGGCCCACCGACTAGGATAAAAACATTTGACTGATTCCCAACACTAAACCTAGGTAACTTACATGCTCACTCGGGCAAAATGAGGATTGTGGCAGTCACTCACACGGATGATCTTGATGTTGAATATGCAGTGACTGAAAACATAAACAGGGGACACATTATTAAACAGTGATACATATTTAATACGAAATTGTTTTGCTTGTGTCAAAATATGCAAAAATGTTGAAAACGTTTTTTTATATTTATTTATAGATTTTATGTGACAAACCTTCGTGAGGAATTGTGGTTGAGTTTGGTGCAAGCCATTTTTAAATTCTTCTGTCCTACAGTCAGCAACTTGTAAGCTTCATCAGCATTTGTTACACAAATCTCTTTTAAACCTACAACAGAGAAAACAAATCTCTTTTAAACCTGCAACAGAGAAAACACAGATCTCATTCAAACCTACAACAAAGAAAACACAGATCTCTTTCAACCTACAACAGAGAAAATACAGATCTCTTTCAAACCGACACCAGAGAAAATACAGATCTCTTTCAAACCTACACCAGAAGAAAATTGAGATCTCTTTCAAACCTACAACAGAGAAAATACAGATCTCTTTCAAACCTACAACAGTGAAAACCAACATCAATAAACCGACCAGGCCTAGAAAACGTTTACTGTTCCCACAATTTTGTAAGAGACTGGTATCAAATATTTGAGGGCTAACAGGTGGAAATGCCCACTGCTTGACAAAATGAAAATAGTCTACTATTTCACCCTTTTTAAAAAGAAAAATTGTTAGTATTTTTCTGGGTAATAGGCGTTTTCAAGATTTGTCCAAACATTTAAAACATGTTTTTCTAAAAACAATCATGGTTTTGGACAATACAATCATGGTTGGTAATCCCTCGATTCTTACCTACCAATAAAGCACTTAGAAAATACATGATCCAATACAAAGAGTTTTTTAGAGTGAATATGGGGATAAGTAAATGCTTAGGCCAACCTCCAACTCTTTTTTACATTGTACCGATTCCTTCCTTCTTTCTCGCTCTCGCACCTCTAAAACTTTCTACATTGAACAAGCTGTCATCACTATGCCACACACCAGTGATGTCACAGCCTACGATGGTTTTATGATATCATAGTGCTAAGATAGCTTCGGAAATATGGGCCCAGTTTATCAAAAAACAAGGACAGAAACAGTTTTCGAATACCATAGTGCTAATATCCAGGCAAAAGATTTTCAAAGCTATTTTAGCACTATAAAATCGTAAAAACAGCATAGGTTATGACATCACTACAGCACATGCCTTAGATACGTCATAGCCTACAATGGTTTTATGAATTTGTAGCACTAATATAGCTTTGACAACATGGGCCCAGAATTGTGGACAAATTGTGAGGCTTTATCATCTCAGTATATTGTACACACCCTTGATGTACGGACTGCCATTCTTGTCATCTCGCAGGCCCAGGATCGGTCTCCTGGCGTTCTTCTTCTTCGGAATGGGTTCCAGCAGGTCAAATATCTGCTCGTTGTATATTTCAGCAAAGCTGACCCACACCGAGAATCGAATCTGACCCTGGTCTGTCACACTGACGGCCGTCTCTTCGCGGACACGGTTCTCCAGATCCATGAATAAATCACTCGTACTATCAACAGACTCTGAAATGGAGATTAAGAAACCAAATGTATAAACATCAATGTTTTAGATCATACATGTACCTGTACTTCAAACAAATCACAACTGGTACATCAAAGGCTGTGGTATGTACTATCCTGTCTGTGGGATGGACAGGAAAGGAAATGTTTTATTTAACGATGCACTCAACACATTTTATTTACAGTTATATGGTGTCGGACATATGGTTAAAGACCACACAGATATTGAGAGGGGAAACCTGCTGCCACCACTTCATGGGCTGCTCTTTTCGATTAGTAGCAAGGGATCTTTTATATGCACCATCCCAGACAGGATAACACATACCACAGCCTTTGATATACCAGTCGTGGTGCACTGGCTGGAGCTAGAAATAATCCAATGGGCCCACCGACGGGGATCGATCCCAGACCAACCGCGCATCAAGTGGACGCTTTACCACTGGGCTACGTCTCGCCCATCTGTGGGATGGTGCAAATAAAAGATCTCTTGCTACCAATGGAAAAATGTAGGTTCCTGATTATGTCTATGTCAAAATTACCAAATGTTTGACATCCAATAGCCGATGATTAATAAATCAATGTGCTCTAGTGGTGTATTTAAACAAAAAAAACTTTTCAAACAAGTATTTAGTTCATAACTTTTAGCTTTTTTTAAGTTAACAAGAGGGTTATGGATTCTACATTTGGTGGAAAAAAATAATAACATAAAAAAACATTCCTGTTCATGATACATCCAGTAGTACTGTCATCTTAAAACTGTTCAAGTATTGGTTGCTTTCTTTCCTTTTAAAGGGAAAGTTGAACAAATTACGTGAATTCAATTATATAATGTCTCTTCAGCAAATATTTTCTATCAAAACAATTTTGCACCATTTAAATGAACAAAGTTGGCTTTCCCCCCGATTTATTTATGGCTACATAACTTTACTTCAATTAAAATTTATATATTCAAATATTGATAACAGATGGGATATGGCGACCATGTAGCTGTCTGAATGAAGTATCTTTTGGGATAAATTAAAAGTATATATTTCCAGGCAATTGTGGTTGGGTTATTTATTAATTAATTAACTACCATGTGACACTGTCTTTGTGTGATCTCACCTTTGACCGCACTGGAAATGTTGGACGACTCGGAACACGTTGTCGAATTAATCACAGACATATCTGAGGCATCTTCACCTAAAAGTGTCATCACGTCATGGTCCTTCAACAAAAAATAAACAAATATTCCAAGATTAGTAATGACATTATCTACCCCATAGATAACAAATGGGGCACACTCCAAAGCAGCATTAATATATGCAGGCTTTACACTTTGTTCTTAACCAAACATGTCTTTTTAAAGGTATTTTCATTTACTTTTAAGGGTTTCTAAGGATCATCAGTAATCTAGTGTAATAATTTTACAATATTTTTATGCAAATTGCCAAACTTCTTTTTTTTTATTTTTTTTTAAAGAGAATTTGTATTTAAATCAGTACCAATTTTTCACATTCCATAACTTTCCACGATACAAATCAAACTCCATGACTCTTCTGGCTTGAAAAATGACATTTGCAAATACCATGACTTTCCAGGATTGCCACAATCAATATGAAAGAAAGAAATGTTTTATTTAATGACGCACATTTTATTTACGGTTATATGGCGTCAGACAAATGGTTAAGGATCACAGATATTGAGAGAGGAACCCGCTGTCGCCACTTCATGAGCTACTCTTTTCAATTAGCAGCAAGGGATCTTTTATATGCACCATCCCACAGACAGAGTAGTACATACCATAGCCTTTGATATACCAGTCATGGTGCACTGACTGGAGCGAGAAATAGCGCAATGGGCCCACTGACCGTGCATCAAGCGAGCGCTCTACCACTGGGCTACGCCTCGCCCCTCAATCAATATGAAACCGCAATTCGTAACTTGTAAAAACTGCTGAGGACCAATGGCTTACATCTTCTGTACACATCTTGAGAACTTGTTCCTTGATCTTCTTCTCGTCTTGCACCTGGGATGCGGTCAGTTTACTCACGTCCATGAACATCATGGGTTTGTGATTGATCACACTGCACTGCTTGTTGTCAATGCTGTTGAAGAGAACATCCAGCGTACGAGGTAAGACGCCAGCATCCCGTGGCTTACCTGAAATAACGAGACATTTCAATACAGACATGTACAGCAGGGCTTCTAGATTATGGTAGCCCCACTCCCATGGCTAGTGATATTCAATGTTGGGCTAGTAAATAACTACTACTGCCATGCCTGACGGCTAGTGAATTTTGTTTTTGTTAAATGTTGCAGGTCTATTTTGTAAATATGAATACCCTGTCCCCACCCGAAGCCCCCAATGTTTTTAAGCTCTATATTCTTCTTTAGGCGACATATCTGATTATTACTATTATTCAGTAAAATTGTATTAACTTAAAATAAAGTAGGGCTAGTGAATTTTTAATTGTGGCTAGTGCATTTTTAAAATCACTGAAAAATTGGAGAAGCCTTGTGTACATCATGTAAACATCTTAGTTATAAGTAATTTGAGCAGGGATTCGCTCTTGCAATTCCATTGTCAGAGCTACATGTATCTCTGTATTAGTAGAAAATGTTATTAAATTATTTATCAACTTTTAAAAAACTGAAGAACCCCAGTTAATTCCCAACAAAATAAGCATTCTGAGAGTACTTTTCAAGCAATACCAGGCCCCACAAATTTTCATATCTCCACAGGTCAAGGGCCATAACTCTGTGCACAAGTATTCTGAGAGTACTGCTAAAGCAATACATGTCCCCTACCAGACACCACAAATTTTCTGTGAGATATAGGCATGGCCCTTGAAAAAAATTCCCATTAAAGTCACTTGGATCTTGCTACAATTCTGTAGTTGGGACTAATAACAAACAATTAATTCTGATTCTGTCCCAGACGACTACTGGCTATCCAGAGGCCAGGCCCGGCCCGGGATGGACATGCCCGAAACCTTAATGGTATAGGGGAATGTTAAAAAGGGTTGTTTTTTTCTCTCTCTCTCTGTCTCTGTCTCTCTGTGTGTGTGTGTGTGTCTCTGTCTCTCTGTCTCTCTCTGAGAGGTATGGAAATGAAGAAATGGGCAAGCACTTACTACGGTAGTCTACCTGTAATTAATTAGAATTAAGATATTTTCTGTGAACTTAAAATCTTTGGACATGTGCTTTAATGAACCCACCTTGTATCGTGTATGTTTTTCCTGAACTCGTAATACCATAAGTAAACACCAGACAGTTCTGTCCTTCAATAAAATTCTGCACAAGTCCAAGCATAGATGTGTCAAACAATAGTTTCTGAGTGGTTTCTTGTGGGAATATTTTGGAGAATGTGAACTTGTGTGATGTTTTTCCCAATCCATGGGCAAAGTTTCGATAGGTGTGCGAGTCTTTTGGTGCAGAGGTGATTAATGTGTACTCGTTCTCAATCTTAAAGCAGTTCTGAAAAGAAAAAAAAGCATTATCCATTTTTAATAACCATGACAATTTACAAAAATAAACTTGGTATTATTTCAGTAAATGTGTTTTCCAAATAAAAATATACCTTAGGTGGTAATGCAAACTTTCAAGACAGTTCATCTACCATACATTTCATGCAGAGATGATTTTCCCTCATAGATACATAGAGATTATTACATGCACTTGTGTGGCGTACTGATTTTACGAAATGAGTGTCAGGGATTCTTGTATTGCCTGAGATAGAGCGAGGGTAATACATGAATGCTGACACGAGTTTCGTAAAATCAGTACAATTCACACGCGAGTGTAATAATTTCTTTATTATCCACATTATCCAAAATATTATTTTTATGAATAACAAGCTAGGACCATGTCAAAACGTTTGAAACTTAACTACAAAGACACGACGAAATGTCATTTTCCGAAATGACGTCATTTTTTATAAGCGTTTACCCTGGAGAAGCTGCATTAAGTTATGACGTCGCTTCCCAAAATGACATCATTTGATGTGCATGTGAAATCATTATGACGCATATGGGTCATACTGGTTATATTTCCCTGAATATCTTGAACTATGTGGATAATAAAAATTGTTATTTGTTAAACACTAAAGTCGTCAAGTTTCATTGCAGAAATACATCCATGTTACCTATTTCCGTTTTGCTTACCATATCCATGTAAATGGTGCTTGACATTTTGCCCCCAAAAAGGGGTGATGCAAAATTGGATTTGCGGGAACAACCTGCGAACGAAGCAACTGTTCTCACAATATTCAGAGGCCTGCATTGTTTCGTGATATACTATATTTAAACTAACTAAAAATACACTTACAATGTTACTCTCAAGTTTTCATTAACTGGTGGTGTATCCATTATACCATATAGTACATTTTGCAATAAAGCACAGAGATTCAGAGATTGGTTTATATTGTTTTGATAATGACACATTTGAAACAACTCGAACATTTCATTCATACTCACACTTAGGCCAAAGTATTCTGGGTGAGTTTCTTTCTAACTACTCCCCCCCCCCCCCCCCCCCCCCCTACTTTTTTGTTTTGTGCACATTTCTTTAAAACGTTTGGCTCGAATCTATACTGAGCATTTAGTTTAGACTGGTCGCAAGTTACAACTGTTGCAATATAACGTTGTCTACTGGTTTGCTGTGCATCAAGTATCTAAAAATCAGTATAAAACATTTGTCGGAATACTAGTCCATTTTAGGGTCTCGAAATTACAATACTCAATGGTATAATAAACTTCCTGTAATCATAAAGTTTGCAAGTTTTAATTTCTGAACGTCTACAGGTCACGAAGTAACCGATTTGCTGTTCACGTAAATTTAACTTTGCGTAACCGACATGTGAACAGAACGGCGGTTCACATGAAATATTGTGCTCTGGATTAGTACATTTTTTTTGCTTATTTCTATCACTGTATATGGAAAAATATTCACAAAATGTGAGGGAAAGACTCTTGGAGTAGTGATAATATTTGTAGGCTAATGTATTTCAGGGCTTCTAGATTATGGTAGCACACTCCCATGGCTAGTGATATTTAGTGTTGGACTAGTAAATAATTACTATAACTAGCCCGACGGCTAGTGGAAAAAAAAAAACTTGTCAAATGCTGCATTTACATATTTTGTAAATATGAATATCTTGCCCTCTCTTTCCACCCTCAATCTAAGGATTTTTAAGCTCCATCTCCCTCTTTAGGGGACATATCTGACTATTACTATTAGTAAAATTGTATTTATTTTAATCATGACTAGTACATTTTTAAAATCACTGATCCCATGGCCAGTGGATTTTTATAAAATTCTAGAAGCCCTGTATTTGTATATTTACTAACCCAAATGACTAGTAACAAATTTGTTTTTAATAGATCCACAAGCCTGGTACATGATTGTTCTATAAACTGTTCTTGTTTTAGCTTTGCAAAGTTTTCTTTAAAATGTCAATAAAAACAAAACTGTACTTTTTTGTCAAAACCGAAATCCAACACCACATTTCATCACAGCACATCACTAAGTCTGAACAAAACAAAAAAATTCATGTCATAACGACAGCTTGGTGCTGACAAAATAATTAACTTGCCAAAAGATAAATCAACTGAGTAAAAATCCACTTGCATATATGCACCCTATCTTAATTTGAAACCAAGGTGTCATTAAACAGTTATTTTGTCAGTCTTTCCAGTTATTCCTTTTCATATTTTACTGGACACCAACCTATAATGAACAATGTACCTGGTTATCATTTCTGTCGAAATCTGCTTGGAAAAAAGGTCTGATCCGCAGGTAAACTTTCATGTGTTCTGCCAGATGCAGGAGTTCATTTTTGTCAAATGTCTCCAGCAGATTCTTCTTTGCGCCGACAAAGGTGACATCATCTTCAACGACGGACTGGCTACACGGATCCTCAAGAATATCCGTAAACATCCGCTTTCTTCCAGACATGGTGAACCTTGGTTCTGTCAATCTGAAAATAAAACACAGAAATTAGTTTTGTTAAAAAAAAATTAATTAAAAAAAACAAAACAAAAAAGGTCTACTTACCCATCACCTGTGTCAAAATTAAGCAAAAAGGGCTGTTTACATGTTGCTGTGTTTTAGTTTCTCATTATTGTAGACCAAGTTTTATATTTAGTCACTGAAATATTACCTGCACCAACATTTTGGCTTCACACGCAATAAAAAGTAATTTTTAATATGATTTGACAAATGGTAATTCCAACCCACCATCTTTTTAAACATAACCCTTTCATAGTATGACTGCACCATCCAATTTAATAACATTATTGACATGACAGTATCCTTCACATCACTGTTAATTTGACATCAAAAACAACCCTCAGCCCTGTTCACGTTTTATTTTTACAATAAGTCTATATTACAACATACACATAAAATAGGTGAAAATACTAGTACATGTATATAAATAGGTTAATTTAAAACAATATTTTTTTTAATTTAATTTAAGAACAGTGACAGTGTGATAATTGTAACAAGTCGCAATATCGTGTGTGACTGAGGTGTCCAGGTGACTATAAATATATAATGGGGGTGAATCGACTCAGTACGAATAGGATTTAGGATGAACCAACCCTGGGTGAACGGGACTAAGGGCGAAATAACATGGTTCGAAATGGAACGAAGGAAGGTTTATTTAACGACACACTCAACACATTTTATTTATGGTTATATGGCCTCGGACATACGGTTAAGAGCCACACAGATATTGAGAGAGGAAACTTGCTGTCGCCATTTCATGGGCTACTCTTTTCAATTAGCAGCAAGTGGACCTCTCATAGACAGGGTAGCATATACCACAGCCTTTGATGTACCAGTCATGGTGCATTGGATGGAGCAAGGAATAGTTCCAGGGGAAACGACCCAGATTCCTCTGCTATCTTGGCTTTGGGTACCAGACGTTTCACCCTCCCCAGCCAGTTTGCCCCCAAATAGGATGTCAGTTCGCCCCCACGTGCATAACCAGTTCGCCCCTACAAAGGTACCAGTTCGCCCCCAATCAGTTCGGGTTATGTTCCTGGCCTGGAAAGTCATGAAAATTTTATATTGGTCATGGAACGGCCTGAGTGTAATAAAGTTCTGTTCTGATATATCCATACGTTTGTTCTGTGTTGAATACAAATGCCAGGCTAGGCAGGTCAGGTCAGGTCATAGGGTTTTACGTGCACAACAAGCTGTTGTAGCACACGTCATGACAGGCCAGGCTAGGCTGGTCGTACGCGCTTTTATGGCCATTATCATGTGTTAACCTGTTAACTGTAATCAGTCAGTGTTTTTATGGTTACTAATTAGTGGCCAAAAGAATCCCCGCAATAATCCCTCAAGTAGAATAATGCTCACCAGAAGAGGCCATATCAAATTGCAGTTCAAAGCCCTCTTAGGTATTAGCCGAAGATGTATAATCAGCATCAAGGTTATGTAGCTGATTAACCATTGTTTTATTTCTTTCTTCTTAAAACAGATCATATCTGGCAGGAATGGATGTTTTAATAAATGTTGATGATGTGGTTTGTGAAAAAATGTCGGTGTCTATGCTTATTCGTAGAGGTGTGTGGTATTACTGGTATACCGGTATACCGGTATTTTTTTCTGTCGTGGTACGTACCGGTACTTTTTTTACTGTACCGGTATACTTCGGGACTTTCCGTGGCCGATGACTTTACGGACATTTCCGAGAAATAAATTATCAGTGTCATGAACCAAAATACATAATTTCGAGAAATTATTTAAAAAGCATCCAATGTTAATGATTGTTTGTGTTCCATTAACAAATCTTTGAAAAACTAACGGAATTTCCCAAAGTATCTAGAATCTCAAAACGTTGTCTCTAACAAAAACATGGTAAATGATGAATTTGTTGTTCGCAACACACGTGCGATATTGGTCATTTGCAGGGTTCGCCCTGTTGTTCGTCAATTACGAAAAATAATAAAAATTGGCAAAAGAATTTTCGACTTGGCGAAAAAAAATTAAGAAAGTTTTTTAATGTCGATTTTTAGTCACCAAACATTCTTTCAAACAATTTTGTTCGACAGATATGCCTCGCGGTATGCATAAGTGCCATTTGCATGTCCGGGTGACAGTCTACTATTCAACAGTGAACTGCTTCTCATAAAGCTACAAAATGCGATAAAATAATATGAAATACTGTTCAAAACATGTTGCATTGTTGATACTGAATGTTTTATTACTAGCTACAACAAGGTTCACTTTTTATTTGTCACGTTTTTAGCGTTGTGTCATATCAGATAATGTTGTAAAATCTAGGTCACGTGGTTGAGTTCATTTTACTGAAGTGGGTGATGAGGATTACATATTTTTTCTCACATATACACAATCATTATTAGTTGAAATTTTCAAAGTTTACAGATTTAATTTTAAACATATTCAGTGGGGGAATTTCAATTTATTGACACTATGTCTACTTATATAATATTAGCACAGGCATGATACATCCTTCTGCCCCTGGTAGATAAACATACAAAAGTCTCGGATCACGTTGCAATGAATTTATGAAACTGAAAAAGTTTTTTTTCCAGTTGTTAAAGTCTGAAAGACGGTCACACGCCAGTGTTTTGAGAACAACAGGGTTCGTACAACTTGGGCTGTTAAAATTTCGATAACTTTTCCAAAACTTTGCATAGCCCACAAATCCAAATTTCCAAAACCATTTCCAAGCAAACTCAATCACAACAAAGTGTTTTTTGCAGTTTTTAGACATGTTTGTTACAGTTAAAACTTTTTTCTTGACTAAGCTGCGTGGTATACATGTAGGATTACTAGTAATAAAAAAATTAATGTAATTTATTTTGGCGTTTTAAAATGCAGTTTTATTCTTGGAGTGGACATGACACTTTCCGGGCATTTTAAATGGAGTCAATAGGTGCAATGGTCATTTAAATCATAGATACATCAAACTCGCGGCAAACTCGTGATGATCTGTGCAAGCGCAAGCACAGATAGCCTGAGTTAATCTTTCGGGATCAGGCTAAAACGGAACCACTACCAAAATGGAACCATTTTCGCTGGCTAGGCTATAATGGCACCTCACTCGGGACGATCTGCGCAAGTGCAAGCGCAGATAGCCTGAGTTAATCTTTCGGGATCAGGCTAAAACGTAGCCCGAGTAATCTGACTGTAAGAGAGCTAGACGGACATTTGGACATCAATACGCTCTCTTTACAGTCAGAGACCAAGCTATGTATTTTTTTGGCAATTCCTGACAACCAAAAAGTTGGCAAAGATTTCCGCTATAATACCACAACAATCCTATGTTTGACGTCAAATACCTTTACATCGAGTATTTTCGAGTTAACCGATCCACATATCCGCATATTAATCACTAATACACATACTACAGAAAGAAATCCGACAACACCCACATTCAGCTACGCTTCGTGACACTCCGTCGCAAGAATTACAAAGCTCGGTGACCTATTTCGTGATGTAGATCACATGATCGCCCACTGGGCGATTCCGCCTTGTGCAACAGTTACAGGGGCCGTCTCATACCAAGCGACGTTACAACATGGAAAAGTTGGCTAATGGTTTCCTCTCTAACACAGTGATAAAATTACCAAATATTTGACATCCAATAGCTGATGATTGATGAATCAATGTGCTGTAGTGGTGTCATTACACAAAACAAACTGAGTGGGCAATCATGTGACACATCGTCACGATATAGGTCGGCGAACTTAGAATTCTGCTGTCCGGAGTTTGCCGAAGCTTAGCTGAATATGAGTGCTGTCGGGTTTCTTTCTGTAGTGTGTGTATTAGTGATTAATATCTGAATTTCTTTTAATCAATCAACTCGAAAATGATCGATGTAAAGGTATTTGACGTCAAACATAGGATTGTTGTGGTATTAGAGCGGAAATCTTAGCCAACTTTTTGGTTGTCGGGAATTGCCAAAAAAATACATAGCTTGGTCTCTGACTGTAATGAGAGCGTATTTATGTCCAAATGTCCGTCTAGCTCTCTTACAGTCAGAGTACTCGGGCTAGCTAAAACTGAACTACTACCAAAACGGAACCATTTTCGTTGGCTAGGCTATAATGGCACCTCATTATATTGGCTAAAATGGGGCGTTGGTTCGGGGCTAAATATTGGTGAAACAAACCAGTCTTTCATACAATTTTATTTACGGCAAGGACATAATTTTCCATAACTTTTCCATAGCCAAGGTAACAAAACCTGATTTTCCAAAACTTTTAAGGTCCTGGAAAACACTGTGACGAATTTCCAAAACATTCCAAGACTTTCCAAAACGCATACGAACCCTGGAACAATAACATAATTTATAATGACGTTTTCTTTGTCTTTGTTTTGGGTGACTGGCTATTCTCTTGAGTTGGATACGAAAACAATTATAAACAGTATTCAGTTTAAAACATACATATAAGTTAGGACGAGGGGAGTTACGTACTTAAAAAAAAACCCCACGAAAGCCCAACTATTTCATTTGCATTCATAAAATAAAACCCCTGCGCATGCTGTAACCTCACCGTGGTGCAGGGGTGTAACATTCTCTTTGAGAATGGCCAATACAGCACAAATTGAAGTTTAGAGTAAAAGTCAGTATCTTATCTGTGATATTTGTATTTGTATTTTTGCACAGTTCTTTACGCTGTTTTTATTTATATCTTGAATTTTTCTGTTGATGTTGATCATCACCTTGTTTGTTTCCATTGCCATGGTTTGACACCCAGTGGCCGATGTGTTTTTCGTGCTGGGGTGTCATTAAACATTCATTCATTCACAAAATAAAATACTGCCAGTGTGGCTATTTTGTTTCTAAATTGTTTTTCTTCTTTAAACATGAATTCATTATCAAAGAGATTAAAGATACAGGCCCATAGCATATAGCTTATATATAGGGCCCATTGGGCCTGTGGAATTGGCACGATATCTGGAGGGTTGGGGACGTATGCAGAGCTTCTAGTGGGGTGGCACAGGTTACATTTTTTTTATCTTTATATAGAGCAGAACAAAAACATCAGCTACTGGATGTCAAACGTTTGGTAATTTTGATATATAGTCTTAGAGAGGAAACCCACTACATTTTCTCATTAGTAGCACATACCACGACCTTTGCTATACCAGTCGTGGTGCACATACATAAATGAGAAATATCCTAATGGGCCCACCGACTTGGATCGATCCTAGACCTACCACGCGTCCAACCGAGTGTTTTACCACTGGGCTACGGCCCGGCCTAGACATCAAGGGCCATTCAAATATTACGTATCTTTGTCATTTTCATTATTTTCCAGTTTAACTGAAATGATAACTAGGGAATTTATTCATGTTGTTTATTTCATTTACATTATAAGGTCTTAAAATACAACAAGGCTCTACAACTATGTTCTACCTATAAGTATTGGCTATTCTCTAAATGAGAATTTTAGTCCTGCTTAATGCTTACTCAAATTTAGAGGAAATAGAGTGTAAACTGAATCAGTCAAAATCTTTACTGGTAGGTATTTCATTGTAGTATGTCATATGTGTTTGACCCCTAAGTTCAAAGGCACATAAATGACATCGTATGTTGAGCAATTATTGTATCACTGAATCGCAGTGATTAGTATGCTGTAATTACCGTGGTATACAGTGGTACATTACAAAAAAACGCGGTATACCGCGGTACGGTTTTTTTCGCGGTACCCAACCCTACTTATTCGGCACCCTACTTTTAATTACATCTGAAAAAAATATAACCCCGTATTACAATTCTTATGATTCATGATCAGTCCAAATTGTGGAAGGACAACAACCCCTCCCCTTTAAGAAAAGAAACACACACAACACACACACAGACACACTTTAACATCCTCTAAGGAAACAGTACAATAATATTAATTGTTTAAAAGTAACAAATAATTGGGGGCGAACTGACAAATATTTGGGGGTGAACAGGCAAACAGTTGGGGGCGAACTGGTACATGGGGCAAACAGGTCAAACTGGGGGCAAACTGACCGGGGACGAACTGGCTGAGGGGCGAAACGTCATGGAATGATGGATTCCTTGGCTTAAGTTAGTGTCTTGACTTTTTAAAAAGATAATTTAAATGTTTAACTGCGCGAATATTTTATTTTTCTGACATTCTGAAGGATACATCAAAAGAACAATTCTACAACCGACTTACTACATAGGACACTGGCAAATAGGTCTAGCGAACTCAGAAATTGTCCGTCGAGTGTGAATTATTACCATGCAAGTTGCTATCACTGAAAGTTTCAGTCCGAATTTGGGATAATGATGTAGTAAATAAAATAAAAATCTGATAGTGATATGAACACAGAGTATGGCTATTTGCAAATTATAAGTATGAGCATAAGGGATATTATAATTGCATTATCTTACCAAGATAATCACAAAATATGTAACAAAACATCGAAAGTCCAATTACATCTTTCGCGCTGTGTCTTTCAAAATAAACCAATCAGAAACTGCGATGTTTCTCAATAACCGGAAAAGCCCTAAAGTATCGTAAAGAGCCGAAAGTTTAAAGCACTGCATGCATTTCATCCACGTTTTGTTTTGTTGCACTATAAATGTGGTTATTGTTGCTTTTAATTACTGTATCTTCAGAAGTCGGGATATTTTGCATATTTATCCAAATAAATATACGTTTCTTTATAACAATAAAAAAGAAAAGGTTTACATAACCGATCTAAAGACCCCAAAATCCTCTTAAATAATGATTGCAATATTATTTATAGTTTTTCTGGCCGTATTATTAAATGATTTTAATATATCATTCAAATAATATCTTCAAGTGACTGGACAGATTGAGTTGATTAAATATCGGGGCGAATTTATATGAACTCAGTGGGGCGAGTTGGTATGAAGTGCATTGTATTGAGTTAAGACGATTAGCATTTCTACATCCGGTACTCATGGTGTAAACATGTCGTCGGCACCTATTGCAGAAAGAAATCAAGGTTTGTATTTAAGAAAACGATATAAATAAAAACAACACTTATAATGATGGATCTAGACTATTGAGAGGTTTATGATAATAAATCAGGAAAGGGGATTAAATAAGAGAGTAGATTTAGAAGCTAACTCGAACTAAAAAATCGGGGAATGAATGGGGCATTCTATCCCTTCAACTCTGTAATATTAAAGTGCTGTTCCAGACCATACACTCAAATTTCAAATTCCACAATTAAATGCCTTCTTAATTCATTGCAATAATATTTTACACCAATCAGTAATTACGAAAATGCCCCATAAAAGTATTAAATCATCACTCCCGTAGAACACTGCCAGAAACGACAAGTAAAATTCTCAGTAAAAACATTTGCTTGTAAATAGCCGTGACGTCATGAAGGGAACTCCTTTCACTGAAATCTCCACGAAATGACTTCCAGCGCAAGCGAAAGTGGGACCGACAATGACTGCCAGGCTCAATTATCATGCGATTCTTCTTTCTATGATGAATAGTGTAGACTACAGTAGTGATGACAACTGGATTAATATTTGTGCAACACAACAAATAATGTCTTATCAGTTTGAACCTGGAATGTCTTCCAAAGAACCACCGTCCTGACAGATGACAATGAAAATGGTCGTGGGAGACCACTGAATGACACATTTTATTCTTGTTTTGTTTTTTAGCTTTTCATGTGAATTACTTTGCTACACTATATGTTCTAGTATTTGTGATGTAGTAGAAAAGACGATAAATAACACTTTAATTTTACGAGTCAAGTGAATCCGATATCAGTAATTTTAAGAAATAAACAAAAACGACTTTTAGTCCATCCCATCATTCTATGAAGGTGTTTTTTTGTGAATAATTTCAGTTTGGTTCGATGTAAGACGAAATGTAAACGTGTTTTGGAAATAACATAAAAATTACATTTTTGTGTGCAATTTACAAATCAATTGGCTCATAAATAAATAACTTGTAGTAAACTGCATAGTATGAAAAAAGGTGTTCTCTGTAGGACAGACTATAGGTGAAACCTAAAAGCGAGCACAAATGTGATGAATTAAATACACTGTATAAATATGTGTGTGTGTGTGTGGAAAGAGATGTGTTTGTGTGTATGTGGAGAAAGATACACATGCGTTCGATTCCTGGTGAATGGGTAATTAGTACTACTCTATGGAACAAGTCATGAGTACGCTGTATTATTGTATATATACTATAATAAATACAAATATAATCTTTAAAAAAAGTAGGGGAACCTGAAATATTAAAACATACGTTTTGACCACAGACATCCTAGTAAAAAACGTTCAGATCTGTTTATCAACACACCGAAACACATTCCATAGTTGGCACATGCATCACATAGTTGCCCCGTACACGTGTGTGGGGTGTCATTCTCGGACGAGAAATAGCCCAGTGGTCCCACCGATGGGGATCGATCCCTAACCAACTAGGGTCTGTCCCTTTAAAGTATAACATTAAAGTTTCGTATTTGCCGAAATAATTTTATGAAATAATTGGTATTTTGTTGGATAATTACTTGGGTTTCTCCAGTTTTTAAGGTTTGATAGATAATTTGGCGAAATCTTCTGCTGATCCAGAGATGAAATTTAAAGGAGTAATTGGAAAGGTTTTTTATATTAACATAATGGTAGGCAGAGGGTGATAAGATGAGAAAGATGCATGAAAGTGTTCCTGTGTTCCTGACAAAACGTCACAAAAAGCAGATACTGTCCAGTGTCGCCTATCAGTCAAAATCCAGTCTTGTAGATCGGCTGCAAATGTCCCGTGGTACAGATTGCCTTCAGGTGTTTTTGGTTCACTTGTTGAAACCATCTGGCATTTTATATATCTGTACCACAGATTTCACATATTTTATGTTGTTAATTCATGTTGATATAAACACTATTAAATTATCAGTATTTTATTATTCAACTTCAGCAATGGTTATAAGGCATACAGTGTATGTAACTGATATCAGAAGGTAAATGACAATTACATAATACTCTAGGGGTGATATTGTCTTGAGGTGAATTACATTTAACATATGGTTGGGGGCGGCAGGGCCTAATTAGCCGTCAAAATAAGTGGCAAACAATGGGTCTCGTATCGGTTTCAAACTAATTATTAGGCTTATTAACATGTTCATTGGGAAAGGCCCTACAAATCAGTAATTTTACATTTGAATTTTTTTTTATATATATTAAATATTTCTTTTTGTTATGTACACATGAAAACAAACTTAAACCCTAGCATATTTACATACATATAATCCATCATTAAAACTGTAGGGACAATTAGTTAAAATTTCCTGCGACAGTCAAAAATGGATTTTTGTAGGTGATCATCAGAACATAGAGCCCAATCAATATTTTAAAAATTGTAATCAATCATAAGAACATCACTAACATTAATTTACTGCTGAGAAAGTTGAAAAAATATGCCTCTTACTTTCAGATGCCACTGTGTACGTTGGCGGGTTGGATGAAAAAGTCACAGAGGCAATTTTATGGGAGCTGTTTCTTCAAGCGGGACCCGTTGGTAAGTAGCTAAATGTTTGTGTTTGTCATACACAAATAAATATCACACTGGGCTCCATTTTATGAAGTGATCTTAGCACAAAGATCACCGTAAGTGCATAAGGTAGGTATATACTTCAGGTGATTTTAACTCTAAGATTGCTTTGTAAAACTGGGACTAGGGGCCTAATTCACTAAACTCTTGCAACTTTGTGATCTCGCAGTGCAATGCTAAAAGACTTGCAAAGAGGATGCTTTGTTGTCTAGTAGAGCCTAAGAGACCTTTGTGAATTAGGCCCCTGGTCTTTTTTCTGGAATTCTAGTTTTATCCCTACCCGAAAACTGTTCCTCTTCTTATTCTTTATAAAAAATCATGAAAAATCTTGGAATTTGCAGATGACATTTTTTCTAGGCCTGGAAAATCATAGAATTTTGAGTTGGGTCATGGAAGATAAAAAATTGTTGATTCTTAATTTTTCACAGGAAGAGATTAACATTTCACATCAAAACTCAAATCTTAATTTTATTAGAATCTTAAATTGATTAACATGCTTGAAAATCATGACAAAATGATCATGCAAAAGTCATTAAAAAGTTACAGCATTTCATTGATGAAGTTTATGAACCTTCTGTTTAAAAAAGAAAAAATCTTTATAGCTTTATTAAAATGAGTCTTGGACAAATGGGTTGTCAAGATAAAAGTTTTGTGGTTTAAATAAATTGAAACCTCTTGTTTTTCAGGGTAACTGTAACATCAAGGCTGTGTACATGTATTTGTTAAGTTTTTGGACTTTGTGTATTATGTATCCATGTATCAGTTTTGTGGTTTAGATCAATTGTTTTTCAGTGAATGTACGAATGGACAAGGTGACTCAATCACATCAAGGCTACGGATTTGTTGAGCTTCTAAGACTTTATGAATTATTAGTGTTACAATTTTGTGGTTTAGATAAATTAAAATGTCTTGTTTTTCCGTGAATGTACACATGCCCAAGGACCGGGTGACTCAGTCACATCAAGGCTATGTATTTGTTGAATTTCTTGGACTTGATGAATTATCAATGTTACAATTAAGTGGTTTAGATAAATTTAAATTTTATCACCAAATTGTACACATCCCTAAGGATCAGGTGACTCGGTCACATCAGAGTTTCTTAGACTTGATTAATTGTCAATATAACAATTTTGTGGTTTAGATAAATTTAAATGTCCTCTTTTATCAGTGAAATGTACGCAAATGTCTTGTTTTGCAGTGAATGTACACATGCCCAAGGACCGGGTGACTCAGTCACATCAAGGCTATGGCTTTGTCGAGTTTCTTGGAGAGGAGGATGCCGACTACGCGATCAAGATCATGAACATGATCAAGCTGTATGGGAAACCAGTCAGAGTTAACAAGGTGGGTGACAGGAAAGGAACTTTTATTTAACACACCTCAGTATGTTTTAAACTGTGGCTCTTTGGTGTCTTTCATGTGGTTATTTTAACACATGGTCTCTATAACACGAGATGATGGGGGTGGGGGGGATTTAGCTCAGTCGGTTGATGACCAATGTTTTACATCCAGTAGCCGATAATTAATTAATCAATGTGCTCTAGTGGTGTCGTTAAACAAGACAAATTTTGTTGTATATTTTCTCTTCTCGTGATTTCCAGGCCTCGGCACATCAGAAGAATCTGGACGTGGGAGCAAACATCTTTATTGGAAACCTTGACCCTGAGGTTGATGAGAAGCTTCTGTACGACACATTCAGTGCATTTGGTGTCATTCTACAAACACCCAAGGTAATCATGTCTGATGAATAAGGTTTATTCAAGGCATTTTTGTTTCACCATTACAAACTAAAATGGCGAGATGTAGGTATCACTTTTTTGACAGCAGCGTCAACTTTGCTTTTAAAGGCGCAGACCCCTAGTTTCAACCCGTGAAAATGGACACTAAGTTTGGTTAAGTTACAAACCTGTAACACGTTTGGATAACGTTACAAGAGAGTGAAACAAGAATCTGTGACATTGAAATGGTGAAATGTTGTTAAAAATAGACTAAAACTCGACTCCATAACTGTTATTTCTCAGACGCACGTATTATTATTTTTTAATATGAAAAATGCATTTTGTGGTATTAAAACCACCAGGATGACACTTCGGTTGTATGGAAATGGATTATATAAAAAACAGTGATCATAAACATATTTAATAGTGACAAATATGCATTAGTGTTTAAAAATTAATATCTGTCTCTTTAAAGTATAACATTAAAGTTTCGTATTTGGAGCAGGTTCTCCCAAACCATAACTCCTAGATGAGTGAAACTTGGTTTATAGTTGTATCTGTGGATGTTCATCACAGTGCATCAAATTTATTTATGGTAGGCGAGACATTTAATTCTGCAGAAAATCGGAATTCTTGTTCATATATTCCAGAGTTGTTAGTCCCCTACCAATCCAACTAGAGGGGACTATAGGTTTCATCACCATCCTTCTGTCTGTTTGTCCGTCCGTCCGTCTGTCTTACATATAGTTTTCCACATGGTTTTTTTTCCACAGTACCTCAAGGTACTGAGTGTATAGCTTTATCATGTACTGTTACAGATCGGGTTTAACTTTCATTGCAGTTTACCCATTTTTCACAGAGTTATGGCCCTTGAAGTTGAACATTCCTTTCCTTTCACTTTTTCCACAGATTATGCGTGATCCAGACACGGGGAATTCCAAGGGCTATGCGTTTATTAATTTCGCTAGTTTCGAGGCCTCTGATGCAGCTATTGAGGCTATGAATGGACAATACTTGTGTAATCGCCCAATCACAATATCCTACGCTTTCAAGAAAGATTCCAAGGGAGAACGCCATGGCTCCGCTGCAGGTCAGTCTTTCAGCTTTTTGCAACTCCTGCAAATAACAAAATGTCCACGGCAAAAAAAAACATGTTATTGAAAAAAAATTGAATCTAGTCCAAAGCAAAAAAAGTGCCATGGAGAATTAAAAACTCGACGGCATTGCTGATTGCCGTGGGCAATTGCAGGGTGCTGTTTTTGTAACACATCAGTAGAGTTACTTCCCTTTAAATCTATATTGATGTATATATTTTTTAACCTAAAGCTTTTATTTTTCACAAAAACTTTAATCTCTAATTCAAAAGCTATTTTAAAAAGTGTAAGCATAAGCTATGTTATTAATTTCAAGGTAAATTTGCATGTTCCCTCAGTCACAACTAGTGGTGTACTTAGTTTTATGTAAGATAAATTTGTATATTTTCAAAAAGAAAACAATCTCAACGGTGTTCACTTTGAAGAAACTTTATAAAACATATCTAATATGATATTTTTGTAATTATGTCTCATCCTATCCATTTCAATATTAGCAACAACATTTAGTCTTTTGCTAATAAAATTTTCTTAAAGGAACCACGTGAATAATTTTAAAGAAAAAATCTACATACTTGAAACTTGGCTAAACCAAAATCCTTTCCGGTATTGACCCTGGACTTCATTGGGGGTTTTAAAAAAAATAAAAGATTGGGGTTTTTAACATGCTGAATTCATTTCATTAAATAGATTACTTCAAATCATGTGCATAAGTAACCATTGAAGCTTGCTGCACTAAATCAAAGTGCTTCTCACACATAAATAAACAACATATATAACTGTTAGACATTAACATAAACTTACATTTTGTTACAAAACACTGGGTTGTTTTTTTTGTCAGCCAATTTGTTACTAATTTATTTAATATATATTATTTTTCCAGAACGCTTGTTGGCAGCTCAGAATCCACTATCACTGACCGATCGACCTCATCAACTGTTCGCTGATGCCCCGCCCCCGCCTGTTCAACCTCCAGCACCCACAAGTCTCCCAGCCGTGGTTCCCCCACCCCCTCCCCCCACAAATCTTGCACCCCCAATGATGACACCAGTGACTCCAGTTTCAGGTAAGAAACCTTTATTGTCAAAAAATTGTTCTGTTGAGGATATACTCAATGTTAGAGCTTTACAGTACATGTCATAACATTTATTTAAGAAGTTGCATTATATAGCTGCCTATCAAATTTCAGTTTCACTGCATGTTGTATATGTATATGTATATGTAAGAAATGCTTATTAAGATTTTTTGTTGTTGATATCTCCAGTGTATTAAATATCTAATAACCACTGATTAAACTGCTAAATATTTATTAAAAATTTCTTGTGTTTTTTGTTTCAGCAAACTCTGTGGCTCCATTACCCCCACCACCGGTTCCACCTCCATCCATGTCGATGCCAGTTCCACCACTTGGGATGCCTCCATTTCCTCCTGGGGGGATGCCACCACCCATGCCTTCAGGTATTTTACAGTATGACAAATTGTGGACGAGTTCATACAGACACACAGAAAGGGATGTAGACCAGTGGTAAAGCACTCACTTGATGTGTGGTCAGTCTAGGATCGATCCCAGTCAGTGGGCACATTGGGCTATTTATCGTTCTAGCCAGTGCACCACAACTGGTATATCAAAGGCCCTGGCACATGCTATCCTGTTTGTGGGATGGTGCATATACAAAATCTCTTGCTACTATTTGAAAAATGTAGCAAGTTTCCTTTCTTAGACTATATGTAAGAATTACTTAATGTTTGATATCCAATAGTTTTTTTTTAGTTTTTTTTAAAAACATTTTTTGGTTTTGGTTTTTTAACTTTATTTTTTTCTTGACCATTCCCTTGGTCAAGACATCCAATAGTTGATGATGATTATTAAATCAGTGTGCTCAAGTGGTGTCGTTAAACAAAAACAAACTTTAACCATACAGACACACATACACAGATGGCTTTGATTAAGATGGAGTAAAAGAAAAAGACGTCAGAACCAAAATAGTAATGGAGAAAGAAGGAAGTTACAGTCACGTGATCAGAACAGGCAGGACTCCTCATTGGAAAAATTGTAGGCCATCCCATTTGGCGGTAGGGATGTTCAGACTAGACTAATATCCTTAGTTGAGGCCAGGTGAAGTATTCTAAACAGAGAAAACACCTCAAGCTTTCTTCAGAGTTTAACAACACCACTAGAGCACTTTGATATATGAATCATCGGCTGTTTGCCCCTGGTGGGATGCCAACTTGTATGCCTTCAGGTATTTTACTGTAAACCACTTCATGTGTGAGTCCAGACAGACACACATACAGTTAAAAGTTTGTTTTGTTTAACAACATCACAGTGATTTATTAATCATCTGTTTTGGATGTCAAACATTTAGTAATTCTGAAACAGTCTTCAGAGGAAATCTGCTGCATTTTTCCATTAGCAGCCAGGGATCTAACATAATTTGCTGTATTAAATAAACACCAAATATGTTTTAATTTACAACTTTTAATCCTGAAGTTTTGTGAATTTGGCCACAGTATTTTTTATTCATATTAGCACAAGAAATAACCAAGTACACATTAAAAGCAATATTACTGAAACTGTGTTGATTCTTAGTACGTTTATGTTATTTTGTCTTAAAAATGACTTTTGTCTTAGTACATAAATTTTGTAATTTTTTCATTTCAGGTCCAAGCAGTGTTCCTTATAATATGCCTCCTCCAGTGAGCAAACCACAGTACACGAATTCTAACCAAGGTAAAAATACACTTGTTCCCATCAGTGATGGGGCACTGGTTGGGTTTTCATGATTCAAGTCTGGCATAAAACAAAATGTATAATCGCATATTTGTGCAGTGAGGGTAAATTTTTTGTAAACAAAAAGAGGAAATTTTAAAAATATATACCGACTGAGGGGGGGGGGAATAACAATTTAAAAAAATAAATATATATATATATATATATAATATTATTTATTACCACCATGGTCTATAATAAACGGTTATATAAATACTGTTTTTATGGCATAGGTCTTAGTAATACACTGAAAACTGTTATTTCACACTTCTGACTATCACTATAGTTGCTATAGCAGCTGCTAGCTTGCGGCAGTCACGGCTATGATAGTGACATCATTCGGCATTAGTTGACATCGTTGAATGTTATTAAAATTGATTGTGAAGCGGTTACAATCATATTCACCTATATTTACTGTACCACATTGCTTCATTTTATTGAACGCTGAAATAATTAGAAAATGTTGATGTTTGTCTACTTCCATCATTTACAGGTATGTCAGGACCACCACCTCCTGGAATGATGTCTCATTCTGGACAGCAAAACAACTACCCCCCTCCACCCCCCGGGCTAAGACCCCCTCCACCAGGCTGGAGAGGACCTCCCCCCAGAGGTCCACCACCACCATTTGGTAAGTGGTAATTTGGGCTTAGATTTACTTCTTTATCACCATTTGAATTCCATTTTTCTTTGCAAATTAATTTGACCTATGGCACTTCTCCCCATACCCTTTAAAGTGGACTGGTCCAAAGATCCTAACAGCCAATTGGCTAGAATCTTCAAGAATTCCCAGATGAAAGAGATAGGAGTGAGAGTCCTCTTAAATGGCAAGATCTGGTCGTGTTAATTTCTGTTGCTCTAGCAATTGGCTTTGAACTGAAACATATACAGTAAAGTTTACTTAGAACAAACTGATCGTAAAGTCCTGTTTTATCTCCCTTTACATGAATGACCAACTTACGCAAATATGTACAACGAACTACTGCTATAACAAACTAACTATCATGGTCCCTGTCCCAGTTTGTTGTGAGAGTACTTTACTGTATTGCACAAGCAACGGTAGACATTGATTTATTGTTATCCTTTTTGTTTTCACAGGACGACCCCCACCCCCAGGAATGAGAGGGCCTCCACCCCGTGGTATGCGAGGGCCCCCACCTAGGGGCATGAGAGGACCTCCCCCGCCAGGAATGAGAGGGCCTCCCCCACCGAGATACTGAATACTTTTACCATGTTGACACTGAACAGTTCATCAGAAATGATGCAGTTGATTTGAAACCATACTTCTCAAGGACTTGAAGATCCATTATTACTGATGAAAAAACAAAAGAATTCCACTTTTGTAAACCGTAATAATTGATCTTTATAATGGAAGGAAAATGTGGATGTTTGATGAAGTATGTCTTGCTAGTTTGTGTTAGCCAGACAAATGCAACAAAATGAATACCAATGAAGCATGGTAATTCCAAAATTAGAAAGGTTTTTCAGGGCACAATATTTCATAAAACTGTCACACTAACTTCACCATGCAAAAACTCCTAATGGATTGTGTGATCAACTGTTATATTCCAAAATTAAACCTGGCAGAGTTAGGATCACAAGAATTTTATTTGATGTATTCAAAAAATTCTAATTTAAAAAAGCTTAGTTTGTTTTGTCTGGAGCACATGATTTATTATTCATTGGCTATTGGATGTCAAACATTTAGTAATTTTGACATACAGTCTAAGAGAGGAAACCCGCAAGGAATCTTTTATATGCACCATCCCGCAGGATAACACATATCACAGCCTTTGATATACCAGTCGTGGTGTACTGGCTGGAACGAGAAAGATTTTGAAATATTGTCCCGTTTTTTGGCAGATTAATTATCAAACGTCAAATCGAATATGATTGAAATGATTTGGCAACAGGTTGTTATGTATTCATGATTTACTGGCTGACTGTCCATGTTTGGTTACGATTGATTGTTATCAGTTATCATGTATGTCAAAAGCGATTGATAGTTATCATGTACCATGTATGTCAGTATGTCAATAGCAGCATACAGCTGATCCTTTCAGTTCATATATTCACAATCTGATTAAAATTAGCTCTACTAGGGTCTACTAGTAGATCTAACAGCATTGCGTGGACTCCCAGGTGACATTTGATCTATAAATAATTTAAATATCGACCAATTACACTTCACCTGATATAGCGTTATTCGGGAGCATACACATTCTAAAAATATCGGGCGAGACTATTTATACATTGAAAAAATGGGGGGGGGGGGGGGTGCACTAATACTCTGATTTGTATACTGGTATAAACAGATTGTATGGCCATACCATCACAGTTGTTTTTTTCGTCTTGAAACGAATTTTATATTGAAATTAGTTTCCGGCATACTTCGTAATTTACCCGAATCATTTCGTATACCCTCGGCATAATCCCGAATGTTTTAAAATTCTTTTCAAATCACTGGCATGATTTTGCAAGTAACATTTTGATTGGTCGAATGAAAGGTCAACTGGACATGAGCTCCTGCGGGCTGCTGTTAGATCCACATGTAATAGTGGAGCTAATTTTAATTAGATTGATATATTCATTCACCACCTTTAGTTGGGAACAAGTCTGTATACTTCAATTTTATCATCTGTTACAATCCATCACATTGTCATCATTGTTTTTTTGTTTTTTCTTTTTATGTAAATAAACTGTGTTTAATATGTAATGTTGTATTTGAGATTGTCCTTTCATTAATTTTTAAAAAGCACTATTATCTTTGTACAATGTACCAACCCTTTTGAGATACTGGTAAATCTAAGGGAAACATACATGGGTGAACTAAAGAAACAGTACAGGTCAAATTTTTTTCTTTTCTTAAACACAAGTGTTTAAGCATTGTAAATGTATATACAGTAAAACCTCTGAAAACCGGACCCTGTATACACTAGAATTCCCGCAAAACTGGACATTTTTTTAAAATTCAGTACAGAACTTGACTTCTCTAAACCGGATACCTGTTAACACTGGACATTTTACTTGGTACCGAGGGTGTCCGGTTTAGAAGGGTTTCACTGTAGTTACACGCATGTAAGACATAAACAGGCTTTGTAAATTTGGCCCTACATGTCTTAAAGTATTAAATAGATTTTATCGGTTTAAATACATATCCAGAAATGAAATCGTATGGTAAAATGTTTGTTGAATATAATGTTGACTTAAAGTGATGTTGGTTGTCATTACATCATCAATGTAAGTTCACTTGTCATCATTGTGGGGATGGATGCATCGTGGTGTGGGGAGGGATAGCAGAAAACAAAGCACATTGGCTATTGGAAAGTTTGTTTTGTTTAACAACACAACTAGAGCACATTAATTAATCATCAGCTTTTGGAAAAGAAAGAAAGAAATGTTTTATTTAACGACGCACTCCACACATTTTATTTACGGTTATATGGCGTCAGACATATGGTTAAGGACCACACAGATTTTGAGAGGAAACCCGCTGTCGCCACTACATGGGCTACTTTTCCGATTAGCAGCAAGGGATCTTTTATTTGTGTTTCCCACAGGCAGGATAGCACAAACCATGGCCTTTGTTGAACCAGTTATGGATCACTGGTCGGTGCAAGTGGTTTACACCTACCCATTGAGCCTTGCGGAGAACTCACTCGGGGGTTTGGAGTCGGTATCTGGATTAAAAATCCCATGCCTCGACTGGGATCCGAACCCAGTACCTACCAGCCTGTAGACCAATGGCCTGCCACGACGCCACTGAGGCCGGTCTCAGCTTTTGGATGTCAAACATTTGGTAATTATGATTCGTAGTCATTTGTGGAAACCCGCTAAGTTTTTCCTAATGCAGCAAGGAATCTTTTATATACACATCCCCACAGACAGGAAAGCACATACCACAGCCTTTGTCCAGTTGTGGAGCACTGGTTGGAACGGGAAAAACCCCATTGGCTATTGGATGTCAAACATTTTGTAATTTTGACATATAACCTTAGAGGGAACACGCTACATTTTCCCCCCATTATTCCAAATTCCAAATTGTTTAACATGCACATTCAGAGCACAAGTACCGGCCTGAGCCGGTTCCTCCGCCCAAGACAGAAAAGGGTTGGGGAGGGTGAAGGATGGACTGCCTGCACTGGCAGGTACAAGGGAGCACCAGCAGTCCAACCATAGTTGGTAACAGGCGAGAGGTGGTATGGTGCTATGTAATTTGGAATGTCCTGTAGGATTAAGCCAAAGGGAAATGGTTTGCATTTTAATGAAGGAAGTTTGGCACAATTTTGATGGTCGTTCTAAAAATAAAAGGTAGGGAGCTACGTAGGAGTCTGGATTTTTAGTAGGCCGAGAGTAGCTAGTAATTAAGACCTCATTGATTCTGAGGTGTCTCCCTAAGTTGCTCGTAGGGCCCTTAAAAAGGGCCTGGTAGCTTCTGATCGTGGCATGACAACCCAGGGGAGACTCGGCCCAATTGTGTATGTCTAGGAGGTAAGGTCGCCAGTCCTGGTGTTTCCCTGGGTTCTGTCTCTTGGCACTCTGTTCCATATGTTGAACTCCTCTTCCATTTCTCCTGTTGTTGTGCCCTTGATGATTGGTTTGATATTGTAGTGCCACATGTTTGAGGTTTGATCCCAGCTCTCCTGCTGTTTGTTGATGTAGTGGTTCCTGGCTTTGGCCATAATCTCTGTTGTGCCTAGTGATACATCCTTTATCATCTTGTCTTTGGTGATGGAGAGAGCTGTCTTTGCCCCGTAGTCCGCGATTTCACTGCCAATGATTCCCATGTGTGCTGGTAGCCATTCAAACGTTGCCTTAAGGTTAAGTTGTTGGATGGCCCTAAGTTCAATATGGATGGCAGCTATAATATCAGGTCTAGTTGATTTATTGGTTTGGAGTGTTTGAATAGAGCTTAAGCTATCAGAGAAAATTACACTTTTTGAGTATTTTTGATTTTTTTTATCCAGACAAGTGCATATAATAAGGCTGTCAGTTCTGCTGTATAAACTGATAGGCTATCTGGCAGCCATGCATATTTGACTAGTTTAGAGTGCCTGGAAATTTTTCCTTCTACCACTGCGAAACCAACTCTGCCATTATCTGGATTTTTTAGATCCATCTGTGTAGATATGGATGTGATCTGGGTAATTTTCAAGGGTGGAAAAGGCATTTTATCAGTTGTTTGATTAAGTAAGGTGTGTGACAATCGATAGGTTGGTTGACATGGTACATTGCCACTGGAGTATTATCTATACCAACTGGATTGAAAAATATTGAGAGGGATTAGTCCTATATTGATCGAGCGTCAGGAGAGTGCTTTACCACTGGCTACATCCTACCACTGCAGAAAAGAAATTGAAATGCACAGAGACCGATACCACATATTTAATTTTACAGCAGCCAGCGGTGGAACATTTCAGCACGACAGTGCTCACTCGAACATCACACCCAGTGTTGCCATGGAGTGCAGAAGACTAGTATCCCCATACTAGATGAAATCTCTGTGATAGCATCTGTGAATCACTGGGGGGGGGGGGGGGGGGGGGGGGGATTTAGCTGTCGGTCGAGTGCTCACCCGAGGTGCTTGCACCACAGGATCGAACCACCTCAGTGGATCCATTCAATTGACTGGGTTTTTTCTCGTTCCACCTAGTGCGCCACGACTGGTGTATCAAAGGCCATGGTATGTGCTATCCTTTCTGTGGGATGGTGCTACTAATGGAAAAATGTAGTGGGTTTCTTCTCTAAGACTATATGTCAAAAATTACCAAATGTTTGATATCTAATAGCCAATGATTAATAAATCAATGTGCTCTAGCAATGTTGTTAAACAAAACAAACTTTTGATGTACATCAACACTGCAGTACAAAAAAATATATGGCTACCTGGAATTCTTGTACACACATGCACGTACACAATACACACAACACACACACTAACGCACACACACAGATACACCAAGTTTTAAAACTAGTTTTGTTTTCATGTCTTAAATTAAAATAAAATATTTAGTGTGGGCTCGCATAAAACATGACAAATGTGCTGATGTATTTATCAAAGTATATAATTAGTATTAATTTGATGTGGAGAAAAACCTGTATTTTCGTTGCACTAATAAGTGTAATAAATATAATTACAAGTAATGAACAGTAATTGCTTCTCTTAACATTAAAATGTAACTTTTTCTTTTCAAGCAAGGCACTAAAAGTGGATAAAATCATTCTTCTCCTGAAGAGGTTAAATTTGATTTTAAGACTTAAGCCCAGGACTTAAATCCAGTGATTCCCAGTATAGCTTTTCCATGTTCATCAGAAGATAACAGTTTAATAATAAAACAGACGGACCACTGCATTAACTGTTGACATTCAACATTTTATTAGTCAAAAGTGAACAGTGAGCATGAAATGAAATGAATAACATAAATCGAAAAAGTAAATAAATCTTAAATTATATCACAATAATCAGAACAAATGAACCGCAGACTAAAATATAAATAAATGAAAATGATTTCGCGAGCATACTTCTCGAATACTAAAAAATAATACCGCATTATGACCAAGTATTTCCCACAGCAATAAGTTTAATACCAAAGGAAGATACATGTATAACAAAGGGACAAATATTGTTGACTTATTTTAAACCCATATAACACTGTTTTATAAATATATTTCCCAGAACACCCCTCTACATCTGCCCTTGAAAACACCTATGAAATAACATAGCCACAATGAACCAATAAGCAACAGAAAAACTGGAAGGTTAAAATAAGGATAGCTTGTACGATATATGCATAACAAAATCTATTTGAATGTGAACAAATTTCAATACCACAAAAATATTTTACATGCCCCAAAAAGCAACTGCTTCAAAAAATGGTTTGACAACAAGTCAACAAACTGCATTATTACTACAATATATTCAAATTTAATATTTTTAACTCCAAATTCCCAATAATGAAACAGAATCGCCTTCCTTTACATTTAAAATGTCAGGTCAGGTCAGGTCAGGTCAGGTCAGGTCAAGCCAGGCCAGGTCAGGCCAGGCCATGGGGCTTAACATGCACATTCAGACAAAGCTGTTTTAGAACAGGCCTGTCACAGGCACAGGTGTCAACTTAAGCCGGCTCCTCCATCCAGGACAGGTTAAAATATTACTGTATGACATAAATAAATTACATTTTAACACTTTCACTTCAGGTATATAGTTATTGAATGCACAGGAATGAAAATCAGTAATTATCAACATTTATCAATTAAATATGATGTACTTTGATGCAATACTGGCATTTATTGTAGCCATTTCAAGTCAAACGTTACGACTTAATCTAGCCATGGACATTAAGACTCCTAAAGCAATATCAAAGGGCTGATTAAATAAATAAATACATAAATAACAAAAGAGGGACATTCTTAGTAAATAATGATGAAAAACAAACATCTGAAAACAGAATCCCATCACTGCACCCGTATGTTTGCTTGATGGGGAGGACTTGTACTATATTCGAAAATAATTTTAAAACAAATCAGATCAAATTCAGTCTACTTTGTGAAAATTCAGTCGAGTGGCTACAAAAATCACATCCCTATATATAAAAATGTAGAACATCAAATTTGGTTCTATTGTTTTCAAATAACAGATGAATGTGTAGTTTTGTAATGCGCTTGTAATCAATCTATCTGGGCTGTCTGTCCAGAACAGAGGGTTAGTTGTTAGTTGTTAGTTGCTAGTGGTTAGTGAAAAAGAAGAGTGTGTAGTGTTCTTACACCTACCCATTGAGTCGTTAAAACTCGCTCTGGGTGGGAGCCGGTACCGGGCTACGAACCCAGTACCTACCAGCCTTATGACCGATGGCTTAACCATGACACCACCGAGCCTGGTTTAGATATTTTAACCCATAGCTGGTTTCGGACCCGATCAAAAATCTATAGGCACATTTGTTATTTAAAAACAATAAAACAGTGTTTCTGTTTGTAGTCCTCGGCAAATTAATCCACAATACAAGCAAAATTAATATCATTCCTGCTAACAACTTGTCAACACTAAAACATGTTAATTCAAAAACATTTGGAAAATGTCCATTAAAAATAGGACATTATATATAGGCTGTTGCATATAGTAGTTATTTCACAGAGGTGGCAATGTCATTATTTCACGATGGAATAAGGCTTTATTTAAAAATCAATTTTGTCATATTATAATTATGAAAAAGGTGAACACCCATTTGGTAGCAGGGGAGTAGGAGAGGGATTCATGCTCCCTTAGACATCCTGCTCCCATGTGATGTACTTATGAAGCAATCTTGAGAAGAAAAAAAACTGGATCATGTTAGATTTGTTTTGGAGAACACAACTTTAAATTTTTTTTTTTTTTTTTTTTAAAGGGCGATTAGTCACACTAACTTGTCACATGTGATCGAATCATACTGTCAGAACACCTAAATCGGAACGACATTAGTCTAATACGACAAGTAATGCCAGGAGTCGTACCAATTAGAACATGTCCTATTTCTAAAAAAATAAAAATTCAAAATCACATGCGACAAGTCGATACGACAAATCGCAAAATGAGAATGCCTCTTTAACCAATCAAGCCTGGACTTTGTAATATGACGTTTGTAGACAAGGCACAGAAGCGAAAGGCTAATGTGGAGCAAGTTCAACTATTCTGAACCAAGTTAACTTTCGTTTTGTTTAACGACACCACTAGAGCACATTGATTTATTAATCATCAGCTAACATTTGTTATGTTTAACTTAGTCTTATAAAAAATTTGGTAATTGTTTCTTATAATCTTAGAGAAAATCCTCTACATTTTTCCAATGGATGGATGGATGGAATTGAACGTGCACATACAGAGCAAGCTGTTGTAGTGCACGCCTGTTCTGGGCACAGGTGCTGGCCTCGGCCGGATCCTCCATCCAGGACAGGAATTTTTCCAATAGCAGCAAGTGGTGTTTTATATGCACTTAACCACAGACTGGACAGCACATACCACAGACTGGACAGCACATACCACAGCCTTTGATATACCAGTCTTGGAACACTGGTTACTGACATCCAATACAAAAATAGCCAATGATAAATAGATCAATGTGCTTTAGTGGTGTCGTTAAACAAAACAAAGTTTGGAAAACCAGTTGAGACAGGAAAAAACCAACCAAAGAATGGGTCCACCGACGTGGTTTGATCCTACGGTGCAAGCGCCTCAGGCCACCAGGACTCTACCAACTGAGATAGATCCCTATTGTGAATATCATGAAGGAACAGTAGAATGACATCCCAGGATCAACAAAATACTGGATACTGGTTTTTTTAAAGAAAAGGCAAGTAAAGCAAGAAATGTAGAAAGGAGATAAGGCCAGTGTTTTGTAGCTGCTGTTGATGATGATGATGTTGTTGTTGTTGTTGTTGTTGTCCATTTTAGATTGAAAAATCTACCATATACTTTCCCATTTTAAGTTCTAATTATCTTCAATGACCCATTTAATGACATTCACTTTAAGGTCCAGGGCCCCGTTCCACGAAGCCATCTTAGCCCTAAGGTTACCGAAGCGCATAGCTACCCTATGGACTTAAGTTGATCTTAGGGCTAAGATCGCTTCGTGGAATGGGGCCCAAGGGGCAATTTCACAAAACATCATAAGTTTACCTCCAAGACTAGCAGTTATACCGGGCATACATTTACAAGTGTTTGGCATCTAGTTCACGAAGAAAATTACACCATTAAGAAAAATGAGAGCATTTTAAGGACAAAAAAAAAGAAGAAATATGTGTTATTCTGACTAGATTTGTTGTACTATAATAGTAATAAGAATTGTGGTTTAGTTGTAGATTTACGTTTACGGGCAAAACTAGGCTGACAATGTTTTGTGAAATTGGGTCCTGGGCCCTGTGACCTACCAAACATCTTCATTCGTGGTTCAGCACTATTAACTTCAGCACTATTAACGAATTCAATGACCTACCTAATACTTATCACTATCCAAAAATCTCAAGCCAGTCACATCTATACAATTAAATATATATGAAGTATTATCCTATATAAAAATAAACAAGAATTTTCATTCCATTAGTACAAAAGAATTTTAAAAAATACAATAGCTATCTAAATCTGTCAATGTAATAAATACTATAGCAATAAAAGGGAAACAAGAAATGTTTTATTTTACGACGCACTCAACACATTTTATTTACGATAATATGGCGTTAGAAATATGGTCAAGGACCACACAGATATTGAGGGAGGAAACCCACTGTCGCCACTTCATGGGCTACTCTTTTCGATTAGCAGCAAGGGATATTTATATGCACCATCCCAGACAGGATAGTACATACCACGGCCTTTGATGTACCAGTCATGGTGCAATGGCTGGAGGGAAAAATAGCCTAATGGGCCAGCTGATGGGGATCGATCCCAAACCGACCACGCATCAAGCAAGCGCTTTACTACTGGTCTACGTCTCGGCAACAAAAGGGATACCGTAGTTACTTCTCTACTTGTCAGTTACTCCACATTTGATTTTGATACCATTAATGACCTTTTACACGGATCTATATAGTTTAGACAATACGGGATGAATACACGAAGCCCGTTTTTCTTAAACACAGGTATTTAAGCATTGTAAATAAATGTACTTACACGACACGTGTGTAAGTGTGTGTAAGTCAAAAACAGGCATTATAAACTTGGCCCATAAAGTTGGTTGGATAATGGGAAATAACTCTAGAAGAATTTATATTTCGTAGGATAACTCTAAAACAGTTTGTACCAGGGCTCGAAACAGCCTGTGGCCAGATTGCCAAATGCGACCAATGTCCTGTTTGGGTGACTTAATTATTAAAAAATAATGGAGTTAGTCGCCCAAGTAATATCATCTTTTTTTTAGAGCTATAACATATGAGTCATTATTAATATTTATATTCCACATTAAAATCTTGCTCGTGGATCGCTTACCATAATTTGCCAATATGCATTATTATTTTTTGGGCCACCATAATTTTTTGGCGAGTTTCGAACCCTGTTGTACATGCAGATCTTGAATGCACAAAAAAACTTTAAAGGCATACCGTCACGGATTTAAGGACCTTTTTTTCTCTAAAAATGGATAATATACAAAAATTACATTAATTGTTGGAAACCAAATCTAGCTATCGCATCAACTTAACTGAACCATGATGGAGTGAAATCCATGTCAACCCTCTCGGCAATTTTAGTTTTTGAATTATGTACCATTGCCATAATTCAATTATTTTTACAAAATATTAATAAATGGAGTATGGTGGTTATGAAGATGGTTGAATAAAGTACATTTAGGGACAAATCAAATTATTTTTGTTCAGGTAATACTTTGTTAGACCATTAAATAGGTCAGTGGTCTGTGACAATATGCCTTTAAATAGGTCAGTGGTCTGTGACAATATGCCTTTAAATAGGTCAGTGGTCTGTGACAATATGCCTTTAAATAGGACAGTGGTCTGTGACAATATGCCATTAAATAGGTCAGTGCTCTGTGACAATATGCCATTAAATAGGTCAGTGGTCTGTGACAATATGCCTTTAAATACGTCAGTGGTCTGTGACAATATGCCTTTAAATGTGAATGTTTTTCATCTTCCTGGCTCGGACTGGCGATGTTTTTTGGGGACTCTTCTGCTTCACTGCCAGACCTCTGGAATTCACAAAACTTTTATTTTGTACCTTTGACACCGAGTTTGGTTTCCGCTTCTTGAAAACAGTATCTATATTAATATTAGGACTAGGACTCCTACTGCGTCTATCCTGGAACAGTCGCTTTATTGCTTTGCACTTGGGTGAATTTGGCGATTTGCCTGTAGGTTTCCCTTGCCAATTTGAGGCCACTTCATCCAGAGTTTCAGAGATGGTGCATTTAGCACCAGATGCAAGCTTCTTGGGTGATTTTTGGGGGCTGGCTATTGACTGGGTTTCGGGGGTCACCGACAACACACTACCACAAAGCATGTTAGCTGGGACCGCTGTTCTGGGGCTGGGTTTTCCTTTCTGTTTCCCAGATGCCAGTCTTGCCTTGCTACAAGGAGAAAGCTTGGTCCTGCTGGCAGTTTTACAGGCAAATTTTGATGTCAATACCAACTTGGTTTCACTGCAAGCAGATGTGGCAGTTTGATCCGAAGTTTTATCACATTTTTGAAGCAAGGAGTCGCCCATATTGCTACCATTACTGAAAGAACCTTCTTTATCCTCAGCCAATTCATCACCTACTATCTCCAATAAATTGTCTTTCAACTGTAGAATTTTTTTCTTAGATTTATTCACAACTGGACTTTTCTTCCTGGAAATGCTTTTAATCACTGTGGGTGTGCTTTGAGACAAAACCTTCAATCTCTTTTTCTGTCCTTTTTTGGCAAACAATTCATTTGATGTATCAACCTTAAAAATCTTTACAACTGATGTATTTTTATTTTTTGCAATAATGACAGGTAGTTCATGGATGCTGGAGTTAGAAGGATCAGGCTTCTGTGTCATATCTGATGATGCCTTTTTCTTTGGAACTGACTTGATCTGTTTTGTCTTTGTACCTAAAGTTTTTTTCAAAGTCTTGACAGAAACTATCCCTTCCTCCACAAAACAATCAACCATTTTCTGGATGCCACCACGAGCATTTTTAGATTTCTTCAGAATGTTTTTAGTACAATGCAATTTATCAGCTGTCTTCTTCTTGGAAATTGTTTTATTTTTGGTCTTTTTTAACAACATTTCTTCAGAAGTGTCATCTGCGGTGTCAAGATAATTATTTTCAACTTTTGGGAGGTTGCCATGACCTTTTGACAAGGATTTCTTTCCTGCACCAGCAGAGAGAGGTTCAGTTATAGAATCTGGTGCATTGACTAAAGGTAATGTATCTACTTTATCTTCAAGTTTATCTTCATTTCCATTTCGATACTTTTCTTTTTTGATCTTTAAACTGCTTGCAGATTTGTTTCCTAAACGTTTCTTCTTTTCAGGCAACTCGGAATTTAGAAGACTGCCAATTTGTTTGACTTTTTTCACTGGTTTGGATTTGACAATTTTTTGCTTCTTCTTGTTCCCAATCAAAGGTTCATGGGTAGGATCCTTGGACTTAGCACCAACTTCAGAACTTGTGTTGTCTTCTGCACTAAGCTTGTCCTCCGTGTACAACTTCCTTGTAGCACTTAAACCAGGAGACTTGCCAGTACCTCTAGAAACCTTCTTGGTTGATTCTTGAAGATTCTTTTTCATATTTGAACCTTTTGCTTTTGAAGCTGATTTTTTCAGAGTTACATTCTTTTGTTCTGGAGTTTCCTGCATATCACTGACAGTAATATTTGTGGACGATTGCATCTTGGACACATCATCATCATCTTTGTCCATGTCTGTCTGTGATTTATTTACCTCCTCCTCCTTAGGCTCATCAGTAGCAAGCACCTCACTGTAGTCTTGGTACAGATCCAGATTCCACAGTGGACTGGATATAATTTCATGAGCTCCCTCACTCTCCGGAGAGCTTGGTTTTCGTCTCTTCACAATTGTCCATGTCCTCTTTTTCCGTCCTTTCTTCCTTTTCATTCCTTTTGGCCAGCCACCTTTTCTCTTCTTTCCATCCGTCTTGTCCTGCTCCACTTCCTGTTCCTGGGATTCCAACTGTGTTCTCGCCTGCTTTTCATGATCCAGATCATCGTCAGTTATCTGCCCGTTACGTCTCTTCTCCTTTCTCACGGGACAGAAAGCCCTGTAGTGATTGGCCAGACTCTTAAGGTAAATAAAGTGTTTTGAACAGTAGTGACAGATGTGTCTCCGTTTCTGCGTGACCTCATCAATGAACTTGTTCTGCACTGGCTTCAGGCTCTGCAGCGTCTCCTTGTTGGAGCACTTGGTGGCGTGGCGTTCCAGCAGGTGCAGAGTCTTGAACTTGGCCTTGCAGCCGCTGCACTGATGCGTGTCCAGCAGGCTGATCATCTCACGCCGTCGCACGTGGTTGTGTGGATTGTACAGCAGCTCGTAGTTTCTCTTCTTTCGGATCTTTATCACAGCGTCCACGTTATTCCTGATCATTCTTCTCTTCCTACAACCTGTGAACCCCCTGGGCTCGTGTTTCGCCTCTCTCTGACTCGAATCTGTCAACATTGAATTCAAGTTATTTTGTACCTGAGCTTCTTTTTCTTTAAACTCAACCATTTTCGCTCTCATTCTTTTCTGAATCCTTTTCTTTTTGCTGTTTGGGATCACAGGTTCGCGGTTTGGGTCACAGTTTATGATGTGAACATGCAGACGGTTGATGTTTTTGAACTTGCTGGCACACCTGGTACATTTGTAGATGCCTAGACTCCGGTAGTCTTCAGCTATAGGTAAAGCTGAGGCCAACAGACCGAAATTACACGGCCATGGGAAGTACAGGAGATCAACATCACTTCCCTGTTCCACTTCAATGAATTTGAAATCGATCGATGGGTGTTTCTTCCAGTGGTGACGCAACAGCAAATCAACTGACAAGAACTGTCTCCTACAAATAGCACACACACAAACAATCTTTCCTTGCTTTCCAAACATAACGTGCTCATAGTTCTGTAAAGGGTCTTCAGTGGGCCGGAGGAAGTGCCGGAACATGTTTGAAGTAGACAAGATGGACGCAGATTCTAGACCAGAAACACTGTCGTCATTAGTAACAATATCTGCTTCTGTACTGGAATTAGCAGTACCATTCTGCTGCAGATATAGATTCTTCAGCAAGTTAACACGCTCAAACTGCAACTCATCTGGTACTGGTTTCGACATTGCATCAACATTTTCCACTAGATCAATACTCTGAATGTTTTCCATATTACTTCCAACTTTACAATCTAAATCAGACAGTTCCGTTCTTGCAAATGTACACTCTTTCAACGTTTCTAATAAACAACTATTACAACACGTTTTTTCTCCGACAGCCATGTCATGTTCATGACAATCTTTGCTGGGATTGTTTTCAACTAAATTGTCATTAGCACTTGCATCACATTTACCAGAAAGGTGAATGACTCCAGAGGTAGATGGGTCACCTCTAGGTACAAGAGAAGAGTTAGAATCTCCGAGAGATGGAGGATCAGCAAGGCCACACATGGTATGTTCGTTATCACTTAGTTGATCTACTTTATCTTTCACGGAGTCACCTTCAGAGGCATGTGATTTTAAAGAATCACCATCTATAGAATTATTTAATTTATTTTGAGAGTCACCATCTATAGAATCAGGTAATTTCTTTTGAGAGTCACCATCTATATAATCATATAGTTTCTTTTGAGAGTCACCATCTATAGAATCAGCTAGCTTTTGGGAGTCACCATCTATAGAATCAGATAGTTTCTTTTGAGAGTCACCATCTATAGAATCAGATAGTTTCTCTTGAGAGTCACCATCTATAGAATCAGCTAGCTTTTGAGAGTCACCATCTATAGAATCAGGTAGCTTGCATTGAGAGTTGCCTACAGATTGAGGTAACTTGTCTTTACAGTCACCTATACTCTCAGGCAGTTTGTCAATACTCAGTGAGATCCTGGAATTACCTGTGGCAGTCACCTTATTACTAGTCACCTTATTACTAGCTAAAGAATCAATGTTTTTGTTCTGATGTAAATTGATTGGAATGCTGTTTGAAGTTTTAGTTTCAAATGATATGGACTTATTGCATAGTTTCTCATTGTGTTCAGACTCGCCCGGTTCACTGGTCTCGTCTAAGGGTAAATCTTTGTCCAATGTATGTGATTCAAATGAACTGGAAGATTCACTGGATTTATCTGCAGGTAAATCGCTGTCTATGATGATTGATTCAGATGGACTAGAAAGCTTGTTGCTGCTTTCAACTGGTAAACCTTTTACAAGTGAATCTGTGTGGATGATAGAAGATTCAGATGAACTGGACATGTCGTTAATTTTTTTTATAGCTGGGTCTTTGTGGATGACAGAAGATTTAGGTGAACCAGAAAACTCATCAGTCATTGCTAGTAAATCTCTTACAGGCAGATCTTCATGGATGAGAGAATTGTTCTTTTCTAGTGGTAGATTTTTATGGATGGCAGAATATTCCAATGAACAAGAAGATCCATACGTCTCTTTTACAAAGACATCTTTGTGAATGATACTAGACTCTGATGAAGCAGGATTCATGTTGGACATTTTCACAGATACATCACTGTTCATGATAGAATGTTCAGATGAACCTACAGTTTCCAGTGGCAAGTCTTTTTCGATGGTCGATGATTCCAACAGACTAGATGTATGACTAGTCTTTTCTAACAGTACATCATTTTGAATGATAGATGATTCAGTGGCTTTTTCTATGAGTGAACTGTTGTTGATGGTGGATGATTCAAATGGATTATCACATAGTTTGTTACTGCTTTCAAACACTTTCTTTTCACTTGAGAATGTTGAAGCAGAAAGACAGTCTAGTTCTTTGGCATCACTAAAAGATGGACCACTGTCAATGTTTACAAATTCAGATGATGTGGAATGATCTTCGTCCACCTTAAAAATATTTTTTGATCGACTCATCTCTTCTTCAGGCTGCTTGGAACAATTGTGCTTGAGCAAGATGGAATGTGTATCTGATGCCTGCCTTGCATTAGTTTCTAATTCACTGTTCTCAGATTGGGTAGTCCTTGCATTCTTGGCTTCAGAATTTTTTCTTACCAATTCATTACTGTCTTCAGAGAGTGACCCAGTTGGACTTTCAGGTACTGGAACAGCCACATTGTTTTCTTTAGAGGGAGGAAACTGTGACTGTAAGTTCTTCTCACTAAATATCATGGATATTACACTATTTGATTCGAAATTCTGACATTTTAATTCATTTGGCAAGTTTTCCAATGTTAATGCAACAACATTTTTGTTGTGAGTGTTTGAGTCATCAGATAATGGAGTCACAACATCATCTGCACAATTCTGATTATCAGAATCTGTTAATGATTTTCTGCATGGCTCATTCTTGTCAGATATCACAGATGATGTTAATATTTTATGGCAGTCGACCAACAGACAAACAGAATCTCTATTTGAGCTATTTTTGAAACCCAATTTTGCTTCCCTCGTGGTATCCATCTTTGTGTCAGAGCCACAAGTACATCTATTGGATGCATTTGGCACTTTGTCATCAGACTCTAATGAAGGAATCTGAGGAATCATTTTTGTGGAATCTGGAAATAAATTATTCTGTTCATGTTCTAAAGACAAGGTGGCTTCTTTCTTCAAGTGGTTCCTACAGTCATCATTATGATTGTTGTTATCAGATGGTTTCCAAGTGTTATTTTCATTAGAAAAATCCACAAAATCTAGCTCATTCTTCTTCAAAACACATTTTGTAGTTTTCGATGTTACCTCTAGTTTGTTCTGTTCTAATAGTCCGTCAGAATTGGTTAGATTATTTATCTCAATGACTTTTTCAAAAGGTTTATCAAATACATTCTCATCTTTTACTACAGAAGAACTTAAACCTTCATCATTTCTTATTGCCATGATCTCATGTTCTTTTGAATCTCTATTTTGGTCTGCAACCTTTGTATCCCTATCCAAAACAGTCACATGATCAAACAGTTTTTCACAAGTTGTATTTTTGGTTGTATCATCCTCATATATCTTGGATTGTTTAAACTTATCATGATCAGGACATTTGGAAATCATGTCTACATCATGTTTCACTTCATGGTTATTGACAGAATTAGATTTCTCGGCGTCTGCTAGAATCTTGTCTACAGTTTGTGATGACACTTCAAGAGCATCTTTCTCTTGACAATCACAATGTTTAAACAGATATTCCACTTCATTAACCCGAGAAACAACAGCTCCATCATTTTCTGATTGCATAGAACAAACATTTTTGGAGCAAACAAAATTACTTCCATTCATTGATGGCTCCTTTGTTGTTTTTATATCTTTTCGTTCTGTGTGCGATTCAGTAGCCTTCATTTTTTCAACTATTTTTTCTAAATTTATTGCTTTGGACATTTTACTCTTTTTCTTTATTACAGGATGTGAATGCAATTTGTATCCTTGACATCTTTGTTTGTTATTTTGCTCAGAGACTCGTATCTCCTGACTGTTTTGGTTTACAACAGAAAAGGTATCATCTTTCATGGCAGTAACAGAACAATCGCTGGAGGTACCTTTAGTAGTGATGGTGTTATCTGTAGTAGTCAGTGAATCACTGTTGGCAGATGTATCTTTACCTTCAGTAGTGATGGTGTTATCTGTAGTAGTCAGTGAATCACTGTTGGCAGATGTATCTTTACCTTCAGTAGTGATGGTGTTATCTGTAGTAGTCAGTGAATCACTGTTGGCAGATGTATCTTTACCTTCAGTAGTGATGGTGTTATCTGTAGCAGTCAGAGAATCACTGTTGGCAGATGTATCTTTACCTTCAGTAGTGATGGTGTTATCTGTAGCAGTCAGAGAGTCACTGTTGGCAGATGTATCTTTACCTTCAGTAGTGATGGTGTTATCTGTAGCAGTCAGAGAGTCACTGTTGGCAGATGTATCTTTACCTTCAGTAGTGATGGTGTTATCTGTAGTAGTCGGTGACTCGCTGTTGGCAGATGTATCTTTACGCATGATGCAGAGAGAATCATTGTTGTCATTGGGTAAGATGGTATCTTTGCTTTTAGTAGTGATGGTGTTATCTGTAGTAGTCGGTGACTCACTGTTGGCAGATGTATCTTTACGCATGATGCAGAGAGAATCATTGTTGTCATTGGGTAATATGGTATCTTTGCTTTTAGTAGTGATGGTGTTATCTGTAGTAGTCAGTGAGTCACTGTTGGCAGATGTATCTTTAGGCATGATGCAGAGAGAATCATTGTTGTCATTGGGTAAGATGGTATCTTTGCTTTTAGTAGTGATGGTGTTATCTGTAGTAGTCGGTGAGTCACTGTTGGCAGATGTATCTTTACGCATGATGCAGAGAGAATCATTGTTGTCATTGGGTAAGATGGTATCTTTGCTTTTAATAGTGATGGTGTTATCTGTAGTAGTCAGTGAGTCACTGTTGGCAGATGTATCTTTAGGCATGATGCAGAGAGAATCATTGTTGTCATTGGGTAATATGGTATCTTTGCTTTTAGTAGTGATGGTGTTATCTGTAGTAGTTAGTGAGTCACTGTTGACAGATGCATCTTTACGCATCATGCAGACAGAATCATGGTTGTCATTGGGTAAGATGGTATCTTTGCTTTTAGTAGTGATGGTGTTATCTGTAGTAGTCGGTGAGTCACTGTTGACAGATGTATCTTTAGGCATGATGCAGCGAGAATCATGGTTGTCATTGGGTAAGATGGTATCTTTGCTTTTAGTAGTGATGGTGTTATCTGTAGTAGTCGGTGAGTCACTGTTGGCAGATGTATCTTTAGGCATGATGCAGCGAGAATCATTGTTGTCATTGGGTAAGATGGTATCTTTGCTTTTAGTGACCAAGGAAATGTCTTTGGTTCTATATTCTGCTGAGGATTCAGTCTCTACAGTTTGATTCATGTTGATACTTTCACAAATGTTATCCATTTTGCTTTGATCATTTGTCGACTTTCTAGCATAACCAGCAAGTATTGCAGATGCTATAAAACAGTCACTTTGCTTCTTGACAATTTGTGTTGGCACGAAAGGATTTTTGGCAATATTGTCTTTATCTCCACTGTCATATTGCTTTTCCTTCGTGGAATGATTTTGAATATGATTGTCCAGAAACAAATGTCTATTTAAGTTTTGTTTGCTGTTAAAATCACCATTATCAGTTGAATCACATGGATATGTCCTGGTAGATGTTTCCTCTTGCTCGCAGAACTTGATGAAAGTATCTGCTGCTAGATTTTCTTTGGCACTCCCTTCTAGTTCAAAATGGTTATTCACGGTGTCATTAGCTGTGTTTCCACTAGACTGTCTCGGCTGCAAACTACTGTCTTGTGATCTATTCATAGATGAGATTAAGTAACATTGTTCATTACTCAGTGAAGGCTGATCACCAGAAGTTAAATCAAGAGGCAGTTGTTCATTTTCTTTCTCTGCGAGTATCCTTACATTAGAACCTTTTTCTTTATCAAATTCAACATCTTTTTGCTTAGTATCCAAACATTCTTGATTTCTGTCACTCTGTGACTGAAGCTCATCATCTAGTTCTTTTGGTGACAACAGAGGAGGTGGTGAACCAAAGCTTCCTTCATCTGAAGAATCTCCCGAGCTATGCCGTCTGTCATTTCTAACCATAGCTGGCATCAACAAAGGTGGACCATCACTGTTCTGTCTAAAAAAGATATTTTCAGTTTGAGAATTATCCAAAGGTTCCATACTTGCTGCTTCGCATATATCCTTGGACATTACTAGAAATTCAGATGAAGATGCATCATCATTTTGGCAGGCTGTACTCTTAATATTTTCTTCAATTTTTACAAGTTCTGCATTGAAAGTTTCTTTTACCTCCTTGTTTTTAACAATAACTGAAGTCTTAGATTCAGATTCAGAAGGTAGATCATCCAGATCAATAGCAGCTTCTGAAGCTTTCCACACAGTTACTTCACCGCCTTCACATTTAGTCACTGCCTTAACCTCCTCATCTTCCACCTTTACAGACTTGGGAACAGATCGCTGATCGCCATCTCTAGCAGTTTCTTCCGAAGCTTTTCTCAGAGTTACTTCACCGCCCTCACATTTAGCGACTGCCTTAACATCCTCATCAAGGTCTTCCACTTTCACAGGTTGTACAGACTTGGAAACAGATCGCTGATCGCCATCTCTAGCAGTTTCCTCATCACTCAAAACAGTTACCTCACACTGATGACCTTTACTTTCATTCTTATGAATGTCATCATCTTCTATCACATCATTCTTTTTTGAGATTAAGTCCAAACAGCCAGATACTAAAGCCTGTTCACCACTAATCTCAGATTCACTTATCACAGGTGGTTCTGTTTTGGTAGAAGTAGTTGTCTGAGCATTTTGTTTTGCAGCTGCATCAGCCCTCATTGCACAATCCTCCATATTGTCCTGAAATTTAACAATTGCACTTGGAATCCATTCTGTGGCAGATTTAGCTTCAGTATTGCTTGGATTCTCCTTCTCCAAACTTTCACATACACTTTTATCTACTTTCATGTTTGGCACATTGTCAACACTGCCGTCAGCTTCAAAATTAGCCACTCTACTGTTTTTGACATCACTTGAATTCTCTGAACAACTCTCCTCTGGATTAGCCCCCCTACATTTGCGACGGATATTCCGTCCCTTAGCAGGCTTGTCAATATCGAGATCATCATACACTTTCAGCAGCTCCTCATCGATATCGTATCCAACCACTCCCTCCCAGGGTTGGAAACTACTAGGAAAATTAAACTTTGTCCATGTTACCGTCCCTGGCATCTCTCCTCTGGATTTGAGACAAGAATTTGTGCCAAGGGTTTTGATATATTTATGACATGATGCTATCGCATCCTGGCCACCATCAAGGTAATGGTTTAGATTAGTTGCAATATTTTCTGCGACGTTTGCATAGTTCATTTCCGGGGGAATAGGGATGTAGTCGCTGACGATAACAGTATCTCGTAATTTAGCTGCCTCTCGTTGACATAAAAGAGTCGGTTGACCGTATTTCCGTGTCCTGTGTGCTAACCTTCTGTGTCGACACATGTTGACGTAACAGTTGAATTTTTTCTTGCACACAGTACAAGCGAAGTTAAAACGTGATCGCTTCCCAGATTTTGGCGACTTTATTTCTCCTTCCCATAATTCCACTTCACCAGTCTCTTCACTGTCATGGTTTGGCAGGAAACTTTCAACAGCCGTATCATCACATTCTACTGGGCATTTCTTCATCACATTTTTTTCTTCTTCCTCTGCATCTTGCTTATCGGGTAAAACTGGCGACATCTGCTGTGCAGGTACAGAAGTGATATTTGCTTGTTTCACCTGAACAGAAGAAGTACGCTGCTGTTTGTCACCATTTGCATCTCGAATTAGGACACCATTCTGTAAAGATTCTGGATGCACTCTTTGTAGATGTTTCCGGTAGCAGGCCAGTTTCACGTGTTTCACACTGCAGAATCGACAGGTGTACACTCGATCTTTGTGGTAACTCTCGTGCATCTTCAGCCTTGCTTCATTGGGAAATGCTTTGCCACAAACTTGACATGAAAATGGTTTGTCAACTGAAAAATACAACAAAATACAATCTGCATTATTTTATTTTTTAATTTTAAATAAAACTTTCTAAAGTTATTAAAATGGTCACCTGTTAATTCAGAAAGCATGTTAATTTTTTTAATGAAACTTTCTAAAGTTATTAAAATGTTCATTCAGAAGGCATGTTAATTTATTAAAATGAATGTAGAAGGCATGTTAATTTATTAAAATGAATGTAGAAAGCATGTTAATTATTAAATGAATGTAGAAAGCATGTTAATTTATTAAATGAATGTAGAAGGCATGTTAATTTATTAAAATTAATGTAAAAAGCATGTTAATTTATTAAAATTAATGTAGAAGGGATGTTAATTTATTAAATGACTGTAGAAGGCATGTTAATTTATTAAATGACTGTAGAAGGCATGTTAATTTAGGCAGAAAAAAAAAAATTACTTGTTTCCTATTACATGCTGGAAAAATATAGGGTAGGTAGGTAGGAAAAATATTTTATTTTGGAAAATAATTTTATTTATGGATATTAAATAAAGGTATTGACTACCGGTATCCAAAATAACATCTGCATGTATAGAAATGCATTATGCAAACTAACAATACCATTCATCACAGTGTTTTCCCTAGAAATGAAAGAAAGAAAGAAGTATTTTATTTAACGACGCACTCAACACATTTTATTTACGGTTATATGGCGTCAGACATATGGTTAAGGACCACACATATTTTGAGAGGAAACCCGCTGTCGCCACTACATGGGCTACTCTTCCGATTGGCAGCAAGGGATCTTTTATTTGCGCTTCCCACAGGCAGGATAGCACAAACCATGGCCTTTGTTGAACCAGTTATGGATCACTGGTCGGTGCAAGTGGTTTACACCTACCCATTGAGCCTTGCGGAGCACTCACTCAGGGTTTGGAGTCGGTATCTGGATTAAAAATCCCATGCCTTGACTGGGATCCGAACCCAGTACCTACCAGCCTGTAGACCGATGGCCTGCCACGACGCCACCGAGGCCGGTCCCTAGAAATGAAGTAAGGCATGGTAAAGTGACGTTTTGGGGGCATATTTTATGTGCAGTTTTAAATATAAGTGGGTTTTTTTCCATTATACAATTTTCAAAAGGACAAAAACCGTATGGCCATTTTATTTTCTATATCTATTTCATAACTTAATTAAAAAAAGGAAATACAAAAAAAAATGTATGTAGTACTATCCACATAGGTGTGTTTAAAGGCTTCTTTTTACATGGGCAACTTATAAATTTATAAAAGCCAAGGCATTTTGATTTTGAAGGCAACATGGTGCTAACCTATTTGTGGGAGAGTACATACAAAAGACCCCTTGCTGTTTAATAATAGGCAGGTTTACTCTCATACTAACACTGAACTTCTGTACTGGTCCAGGACAGACTTGGTTGAACCATAATTGGATAGAAACCAGTAAATTCAGTAAAACTCATGGTCATTCTGACACTGTTTTTAGAGTAAACCCGCGAAGTTCCCAGTGACCACTTAAAAAAAATAACGAAACTCATCGAGATCTTACTGACATATTTAATCATTTGATTTGGCAGTAAACTCCATCAGTATCGGTAAACATTCCCTCCCCTATTTTATCAGAAGGTCACTAAATTTCAGTAAAACCACCGATATACATCCGCAAATCGGAAAACACAGTAGGGTTATCCCCTAAATGACACCAAATTAGTGCTTGTGATAGTTTTGGAATGTTTTCGTGGAAATCGTTGTTATATTAAAAAAACAAAAATTGGATATACAAAAAAAGTTTTAGGGTCGGCAGGTTCAAATTAGGGTCGGTCGGGTAACCGGAAACAAACAATATTTTATGATACGCCTTATTAAAATGAATGTAGAAGGCATGTTAATTTATTAAAATGAATGTAGAAGGCATGTTAATTTATTAAAATGAATGTAGAAGGCTTGTTAATTTATTAAATGAATGTAGAAGGCATGTTAATTTATTAAATAAATGTAGAAGGCATGTTAATTTATTAAAATGAATGTAGAAGGCATGTTAATTTATTAAATCACTATGCTGAGTTTGTAGCCATTTTAAAAGGTTTTCGGCAAATAAATATCTGCCTTATTAAAATTAAAATTTACTTACATTTGTTTGCTTAGAATATGAATATCACAATAACCAATACCTTTCTAGACATCATAATGTCTTTGTAGTATCTCAGTATTGATATTTATAGAAAATAATTGCATGTATAAATTCAGTATTTCTTCCTATAATCAAACGAAATTTGAAATAATTCAGCCAAACATTATTCCTGATGTATTTATCTGTGTAATGCTGATGATACCCCTTAGTATGATGTATTGTACTATAAAAACAATTGTATCAATAGTAGAAAATTTGTAAAGACCACCTGCTGTTAAACTTCTTTTTCTTTTTTTTTTAAATATCTATTTGTTTGTGAAGACTGCTCCAGAGAATCATAATACCAAGTTTCAGAACTATTCAATCAAAATTCTAGCAGAATATATACTTTTAAATGTTCAATGTTAAATTTCTATTTAAAATGTTTGAGTTTGATACAAAAATCACAAATTCTAAAATATCTCTCTATTAGTTTACAAAGATCACCCCAGAGAATCATAGTAACAAGTTTCAGAACTATCCAATCAAAGCTTTAGAAGATACAGTTTTAAATTTTAAATTAAATATTTTTTTAATTAAATAAAAATTCAAAATGTCCTAAGTATTTCCTCTATTACTATTAGTTTATAGAGTGTACCTCAGAGGGTCATTGTACCAAGTTTCAGAACAATTCAATCAAAACTGTAGAAGATAGATAAGACATCAAAGGAAAAATTGACATATGGACTGACAGATGAATGCTGGATAAATCTGTATTAAAAAAACTCCACTGACGAACATCATAGTGGAGCTAAAAACATCAATGTACACAAAATATTTATTATAAAAATAATGTATTCTATTTCCATGCTGTTAAAAACTGGAAAATGGAATACCATCGGAGAAAGGGGCAATGAAACGTAAGCCTGGGGATAATTTGGACTTTTACATTGTTCGTATAATGTCCCTCCATAAGACATATTTAACTATGTAAAAATTGCAGTGAGGTAAATAATGTAAGGACAAAAAATAAGTGACAGCAATAGCTGTCGAAAAGAAATCGCAGCATGTCGTCTACTACTGAAAAGACAGAAGGGATTAGTACCAGAAACAGAATTCTTGTCAAATGGCTTGCTGGAATGTTGCATCAATTTCATCTTCCTATTTTTCTTCTTTCTTGATTTTGCTGTTGCTGCTGTTGTTGCTGCTGCTGTTGGTTTGATGGACGCTTCATCCACTACAATAGCATCAACTACTACCACTGCAGAATTCATTTCCGCCTCAGTCTTTTGTTTGTTGTGCATTTTAAACTTTGACTTTGATGATTTCATCACACTTTTCTTTAAAATACCCACACTTTGCTTTGATGCCGAGTGTATATGTTTGTTACTGGTGTGTTTCAGAAGTTCTGTGATGCTGGAAAACCTGCTTGGACACACCTTGCAAGAGAAGTTGTTTCCCGAATGGAACTGGGTGTGTTTTTTCATACTTGTACTTGACATAAATGACTTTCCACAGATTTTGCAAGGGAACGGGGTGTCAATTCCTTCTGGAAAAATAAAATATATAATTTTTTAAATTGTTAAGAAAAATTAAAAATAAAATAACCTAGTAATCATCATCATGTATGTATGATATAAATGTATATATGATATAAATGTATGTAAATACATATGTGTATAAAAGTTAGTTGGTTAGTGTTCTAATAACAATTAATGGATATAAATTTGGCATTTTTTAGATATCCAATTATAAAAGGAGTTACTTCCCTTTAGTTGCTAGACAACTTTAAATATCTGCACATTCTATACTGATTTTTGTCACAATGTAATCAAATTTTTCTGTTTTGTTATTTGACATATTTTAAATAAAAACCCTAGTGTTATTTATGCTAAATGAATGTATCATTAAACAAGACAAAACCTGCCAAGTTTGAAAAAGAAAGAAATGTTTTATTTAACGATGCACTCAACACATTTTATTTACGGTTATATGGCATCAGACATATGGTTAAGGACCACACAGATTTTGAGAGGAAACCCACTGTCGCCACTACATGGGCTACTCTTCTGATTAGCAGCAAGGGATCTTTTATTTGCGCTTCCCACAGGCAGGATAGCAGTTATGGCAGGCAGGAAACCAGTTATGGATCACTGGTTGGTGCAAGTGGTTTACACCTACCCACTGAGCCTTGCAGAGCACTCACTCAGGGTTTGGAGTCAGTATCTGGATTAATGCCAAGTTTAAAATTCGTAATTTAAATTGTTGTTCCCCCAGTAACCCAATACGTTTCCTACTGAGACAGAATATGGGGATCAGACATGTATCAGAAATAATTACGAAGTTCAGTTAAAAGTTTAGTTTTTGTGTAACGACACCACCAGAGCACGTTGATTTATTATTCATCAGTTATTGGGCGTCCAACATTTGGTAATTCGAGGAAACCTGCTCTATTTTTTCCTTTAAATGCACTTTCAGATAGGACAGCACATAACATGGCTGTAATCGAATTTTAAATAAATTAAAGAAAACTAAATTAATATTCATGAGTTTCGGGTTTTTTCTTCAGTATATAATAAAGCATCTATAGTACATCCCCATCCTCCTATAAAAAATGTTTTTTTGTAAATAATTTTGGTTTGCGTAAAAAGCAAAGTAAAAGTGTTTTGGAAATAAAAAACAAATTTTTTTGTGTGCAATTGACAAACTATTTGGTTCAGAAATAAATAAAACTGTAATACATACATAGAAAGAAAGTGATGCTTCAGCGTTAGGGCCGCCATTTTTAGTTTTATAGCTTTATTTGATGAATTTTAACTGCAGAGGGAACAACAAGAAATAATCAGAGTTATCTCATTATAGCAAGACTATACCAGTCCATAAACCAAAATGGCGGTCATAACGCTGAAAGTGTCATTTTCTTACTTTGGTTTCTATTAGTTTTATTTATTTCTAAACCAATTTCTTATTTTATTTGCACCTAAAAATGGTTGGGGGGGTTTTATTTAAAAAAACCTTTTACTTCTGTTTTTATGTCAAACCAAACTGAAATTATTTATAGGAGGATGGGACGGATTATAAGTGCCCATTATTTAAAGTTACAGTCTGTCCCTTGGTAGTTTCTGTATCCACCTATGAACTAGAAATGCAGAAAACGTACCAGTGTGGCTTATTGTGTGTCGAGTGAGATCAATCTTCAGTATGAACTTGAGCGGACACACTGGGCAGCAGTGTAACTTGGACGTATACTTTTTGTCACATTCGTGTTTCCTCAGCTCCTCGGCAGCATCGAACAATGTGGCGCACACAAAACACCTATACAGACCGGGCATGTCAAGGTCACCCGACGACGGGATGCTTTTGGCCTTTCTCGTCTTCTTCAAGTTGCATTTCACTTGGACGTTTTTCTCCTGCTGCACCACATTGACCATGCAGTTGGTGATGTCTGCCAGGGTCAGGTATTTCGCATTTATGTGCTGTCTGATAACATGTCGTTTGAGGCTAAACATCCTGTTGTACGGAGCACCACAGATGTCGCACGCATACATCGTTCCTCCGTTTTTAGTTTTAACCTTGTGCTCGTTGCGAATAACAAACTGATAAACTTTGTCAGGGGAATGCTCGCTATGAAGGATCATGTCCGGAGTTAACCAGGATGTATGACCTGTGACCTTTGACCTCGGAGTCACCTCTGTATCAGACGTCATGCTCACGTTTGCTTTGGCTTTCTGAACTTTTTCCGATGGCTTTCTGTCACTAGTAGTTTTAGTTTCAGATTTTTCTGTGTTCAGTTCATTATGATCTGATTCCGTCGAAACCTTGGGCTTCTTTTCGGTTTTCAACTTGTTCATTTTCCCATCTTTTGTTAGGTATTTGTAAAGTAGAAGAGATTTCATTTTTTCATCAAAATGTTCATCAGATTTTCCTTTCTTCTTTATTTTCTTGGTCTCCTTGACACCTGAAAATAAGCAACAGAAAAACATGTTAATGATCACAGACTATTTGGAATTGTCGCTTATTTTGTGTGCTCTAATTTCAATATGGTCTTCCTTTTTGTGGGGGTGGGTGAGTGGGTTTGAGATGCAACTTTGAATCAAGTTTCAATGAACCGGGACTTACAGTTTGTGGGAAACTGATCTAATGCAAAACCGTAACATTAAACTTTAATGCAAAAGTTGACGTCGCCGCTACCAAAAAAGTAAAACTTGTATTTAAAATTTTTACTTCAACAAACGGGATAAAAAAAGGTTTCTGGTGCTATTAGTTTGTTTCCAGACATAAAATACCCATCTACTGAAGGAAAAATCAAAACATGTCTTACTTTTTTTATTATGGGCTAAGGTTGAGAGTATGGTGAATACTGCAACTACTAGCATGACACAGCAATAACAACTTACAACTACAGTAGAATCTCATTGGGTTGAACTCGGAAGGGTTGAACACACCGGAACGCTTGAACCAAAAACGAAGTCCTGAGTTACACTTACACGATATTGACCGAATGGTGAGGTCGAACTACCCGATGGGTCAAACGCTTTTTCGCACACCAACAGGGTTCGAGCCAACAGGATTCAACTGTATACAGTTTTTACAGTTAATAGCTCAGAATTTAACAAACCTGAGTCATCCAGCACCACTGGTTTCCGTCGGTTTCCTTGACGTTTACTTTGGCCACGAAAAGGAGCATACCATGTTAGAAGTTCCTCTCCAGCAGATATTGGCTGTACAAAAATCAAGGTAAAATGAGGTTAAAAAAGAGAAGAAATAAATCCAAGTATTATAAATATGTAAAATACTATAAATGTCAAAAATAACATGTGTTGGTTGTTGTTTTTTATTGTTGATTTTCACAACCTGACATAACCAGTCAAACAAGACAAGAATATTTATTAAGTACATTTTCCAAACATCAGGGGTTTTAACAAGCATTATCATTTCTCCCATTGTAAAAACATAAAAGTTTAAAAGCTAGAATGAAAAAGTAAATATTTAATCAAGAATTACATTCAACATATTTACCTGTAATTAAAAAAGGAATTTTAGACCCAACTATGCATTAGGAATTATTGTTTTACAGACACACTGGCAAAAACACTGTGTACGATTTTGTTTTTAATATCAAGTGCAATGATCTTGACTCCAATGGCACCACACTTGTGATGACCTGGATGCGAGAGCCAATCCAATGAAATTATCACGATCAAATTCACTGCTTTATGACATATTTAAGTCAATCACAAACTGATTGCAGTGCAATAAGTTTTAGTTGGAAAAGACATTTAAATTTTATTTAAACCTTGATTTTGAGGATAGATAAGAAATAAAAAACTACATTCATATCTATTAAATACTATATCTATTAAATACTATTTACCTTCCAACTCACTGTTTAAAAATGCATCTTTTCACAAACATTTAAATCTAACTCAGTAATAAGCCTCATAATTAACTCCAATACGACCACAGTACTAAGTAAAAGTTTAAGCGCAGCATACCCTGATAGCCTTTTAGAAAATCTCACAGCAGTTTAAATCTAACTCTGTAATAAGCCTGATAATTAACTCCAATATGACCACAGTACTAAGTAAAAGCACAGCATATGTGGATAAGCCTAATGATTAACTCCAATAAGACCACAGTACTAAGTAAAAGCACAGCATATGTGGATAAGCCTAATGATTAACTCCAATAAGACCACAGTACTAAGTAAAAGCGCAGCATACCCTGATAGCCTTTTAGAAAATCTCTCAGCTGTTTAAATCTAACTGTAATAAGCCTCATAATTAACTCCAGTATGACAAAGATAAAGTGTAGCATACCCGGATAGCCTTGTAGAAAATCTCACATCCGTTCTGCACGGACACGATGTTCTGCTCCTCGAAGAAGCGTGCACAGTTGACGTATCTCATCCAGTTGCCACTCCGCGGCTTCGTGGCGTTGATGATGTGCAGCAGCTTGTTCGTCTTCTGGTCGTACACCTGAGAACAAGAATTAAAAAATATATATAATACTGTAAGGCCAACCCAAAAAAAGACAGTCTCTGGTGAGACCAAAGTTTCAGAATTGATGCAACAATGCAGCTTTCTTTCTTTCTTTCTTTTCACCTTTTTTTTTTTTTTAAAGCACAGAAAAGGTGGGTATATTTAATATCGAAATAAGGGGCATAGTTAAATTAAATAGTTCATGTGCGATGGCATTTTGGTTCCAAATGCGATTTTATGTCATAGCCCAGCAAAAATTGATGTCATACCGCAGGAATTTTGACCAGAAATTTATTTTGTTTGACCTAACAAGGGCTAATTTTCTGGTCATACACCTGTAAACAAGAATTTAAAAATATATATAATACTGTAACAATAGCTAGTTTTCTGGTCATACACCTCCAAACAAGATTTTTGTTTAAATATAACACTGTGACAATAGCTAGTTTTTTGGTCATACACCTGCAAACAAGAATTTTTTCTAATAAAATACTGTAACAATGGCTAGTCTTTTGGTATTCCCTGAATTTCAAAAAGGTCTGGACACTTTTAGTTTTTGACATCACTAATCAAATCCAAAATTAAACGTGCTTGATGCGCGGTCGGTTTGGGATCGATCCCTGTCGGTGGGACCATTAGGTAATTTCTCGCTCCAGCCAGTGCACCACAACTGATATATCAATGGTCGTGGTATGTGCTATCCTGTCTATGGGATGGTGCATATAAAAGATCCCTTGCTGCTAACTGAAAAGAGTAGCCAATGAAGTGGTGACAGCGCGTTTCCTCCCTTAATATCTGTGTGATCCTTAACCATATGCCTGACGCCATATAACCGTAAATAAAATGTGTTAAGTGTGTTGTTAAATAAAACATTTCCTTCCTTCTTCCAAAATTAAACAGTGGTTTCAGACACAGCTCTGGGATGCCATTAACAATCTATAAGACAATGTGATAATATGCAAGGCTGTTTTAACAGTTTCCAGTCATTCTGATCATTTCTTCTCTTTTGATCCGCACTGCCGACAGCCTTCTTTGTACTTGTCCAATACTGCACTTCACAAGGATCTTTTTGTACTCTGATTCCGTCGAATACCATGTGCATATCATGCTAAATATTACATACAAAGATGAATTCTATAAGTTCAGCAAGAAAGACCCAATCCTAAATTTTAATTTAAAAAAAATAGATATGTAGGTGAAAAAATACATACATACATAACATTTTACATAGACCTATAGAGCCGATTTCATATGTCTAGGTTATCAGTGGGTTTTGGAAACATATGGTTTAAACCTAGGTTAAACCCTGGGTCATGTTTACTGTGCATTTCACATGTCGGGTTTTCAGTAATCCTAGTTTAACACTGGGTTACAACTGTATTGCTTGTTTAAACCTTCCCTTGAGGTGGTTTTTCGCTGGGTTTGCTCAAAGTAACTTTTCTTCATGGATAATTTCGGCAGTATTGCAGAGCCATGAAATGTGAACATATTTTAGAGATTATTTGAAGCCACTACAGAAACAGTGGCCATGCCCCCCCCCCCCCCCAATCCCGGCAAAATTAGGGGTGATCAGTGGCGTACTCAATATCATTGTTTACTTGGCTGCCAGGTGCCTCCCCCCCCCCCCAATACAAAATCCTGCCTACGCCATTGTACAGAAACGAACACAGGGTGAGGGTAGGGGGGTTCGAACCCCTCCCCCTTTAGACAAGATGCCCTTTTGCCTGTTTTTTTTAGCACGACTGTATAATTAGATCCACCCCTTCACCATGTTCGTGGCGAATGAACAACAAAGCTCCTGAGATATATAGAGGATAATAAACGAGATACCAGTTATTATCAAAATTATGTCCAGAATCAAATAATGTTTAGTTGTCGCGAGCTTTAGCGAGTGACAAATGAAAAGTATTTCACTCGGGACATACATTGATAATAACTGGTAATGAGTTTGCTATTCTATTTATTACCCCAGCTATGTTTTCTCTAAACGCCTTTATTTTAGGCGCACATGCACGTACATGTAGGCTATAGAAACAATGTAAACCACTTTACACACTGTTCTGGGTATTGCTATAACTTTGCATTTTAATCACGTTAATAGATAATTTTCAAAAACAAAAGTTATCGCTATTCTGCTAAAAATATAAATAATGAGTTCGTTAAAATGACATTTTGTTATAAATTTAATATTAAAACAGTTGTGAACGCAAACTCATTAAAATACATGACGTCATTTTGTGTGTCTGCCAAATCGCGATGATCTTATATTTAGTACCAACAAAGTCATTTGTTTGTAAGCGTCAAATCATCCAGTAATATTGTACATCACAACACTGCATAATATTTCTCATTGAAAAAATACGGAAAATATTTTCCCTGTTATAAGTGGTCACTGGGGGTAATAAATATAGTTATTTATTAAATTAGTAAAAATAAACATTTTCTTCATGGTGTATGAACTGCACGAAAACAGTGAGTACTAGTAATGAAAGTTGATCGGTTACAACCGGTATCACAGCAATAAACGTCTATCATAGACTGCAGTCTTATAATGACATACTTTCGTGTTTGTCTCGTCTTAATAAAGGGGGAACAAGGCGGTACAGGCCCACAGTTTTGAAAAGTTGACCATACGTTATCTCGGTGCCCTCAAGCATACGCGTCCCATCTTTTGTTTTTTAATATTATGTTAGAATTAAAGGGAAATGCCAGTAACAAAACGTTTATTCATATTTGCATTATTACCAACAGCTATGTAGGGTTCTGTAAGCATTTTTGCATTATTACCAACAGATATGTAGGGTTCTGTAAGCATTTGACATGGATTATAACTAATACTGTGAGTAAAATGATGGAAATACATGGGGAAATATTTTCAGGCCAGCTCATTTTCCCAAATATGTCCATCATTTTTGACAGAATGTGAAGGTTTGCTCCACATTTGGGGGTGGGGGGGGGGAGGGGAGCAGGAAGCTAATCCCCCATCTCGAACGCAAATGCTAATAATATACCGGTAACGAGTTTCAACTACAAAGTGATGAAGTGTAAGCTATTCCTTGCTTATGTCCCTTTCCAAATCTGCGGGTAACCCATGTAAAAAGCGTGGTTTTGTAAACACTGGTAAAACACACACATGTGAAATACACCACGGGTGTATGTCTTGGTCAGGTTTTTCAGCGTTTTACGTAAACCAGTGTTAAACCTAGGTTTTGATATAACCCGGTGTTTCGAAACCCAGACATAGGAAATCGTCTCATAGGGTTTTATGTAGTAGGGTTTTATTTTGTTTGGTTTTTTGGGGGGTTTTTTAAAAATATCCTACCATACATAACGTTTTGGTGGGGGGCACATTCCTCAAAACAATTTTGTTTTATACCCAAGTCATATCATTTGTAAAACAGTTTACTTACTTCCCAGGCAAATCTGTAATTGACCTCTTCATCATCGCCCTCGAGAATTACCTCTCCTGCAAATGGCCCAAACAGCTGGCTTTCAGCTATAGGGACAGTGCAATACACACCTGCAACATATCAACATATGCAATAGGTAAAACTCAACTTCTCTCAAAAATCTTTAAGTAGTGGGAAAAGTTAAGAAAAAACTAAATTAAATGTCATAAAAAAAAAAAAACTAATGAAAAAAATAAATATTCTGAGAGTACTGCTAATGCAGTATTATGTCCCCTACTGGGCCCAAGAACTTTTTATATCGCCTAACCGGCCTTGGTGGCATCGTGGTTAAGCCATCGGACATACGGCTGGTAGGTACAGGGTTCGCAACCTGGTACCGGCTCCCACACAGAGCAAGTTTTAATGACTCAATGGCCACAACACCCTCTCACTAACCACTAATAATTACCAACTAACCCACTGTCCTGGACAGCCAGCCCAGATAGCTGAGGTGTGGGCCCAGGACAGCATGCTTGAACCGTAACTGGATATAAGCACGAAAATAAGTTGAAATGAAATGAAATGAAATATATCGCCCAAGTTCAAGGGCCATAACTCTGTCAAAATGGGCCAATCTCTAACTCTATATGATAAAGCTACACAAAACATGTCCTGAGACTTTGTGGAAAAAAAGTCCAAAAAACTATGTGACAGATGAACAGACAGACATACAATATCAGTATTTCTGCCAGAAATACATTTTTGGGTATGGCGCTATGAAATTGAATATTTACAATGTGTGTGCTGAATGCAACCACACATGATAGGGGGTATGTGAGGCCTCCCCCGGAAGAAAAACGGGTTAGGTTTAAGAAAATCTTACAGTAATGATAAAGAGTCATTCATTTTGTCAAAAGGTCAACTATAGTCCGTCTCACAGAGAACACTTTTTTTCATACTATGGAATTTACTACTGTAAGTTATTTATTTATGGGCCAATTGTTTTCTAAATTGCACACACAAAAAAAGTCATTTGTCATTTTTGTCATTTTCTTCATACGTCAAAGCAAACTGAATTTTTTTTTTTTAAATTGCCTTTCAACCAGTGTAATTTTCAGTTGGGTGAGGTCACTGCCCCCTGCAACCCTTCCTGCTTGTTAAATAGCTTCTTAGATATTTTTCATTCTTGAATATAGATCTGCTACTTTTTTTTAAAGTAATTATGACAGACCTGGATCTAACATCTCACCTAATGCCCCTTTGTGCACCATAGAAGGATTGAGCTGAATTCCGGGTGGGGTGATCATGTGTCTAGGAGTCGGCTTTCCTGACGACTGCTTAGACATTGTGGCTGTTTTTCAGACCACCTGTATCAATGAAAATCTGGAGAGAAAACAAACACTGTATGTTACTGGAATCGAAATAAGCATAGTGTCTCTCAACTATTGTACAGGATACCATAAAATATGGGCCTGGTAACCTATAGGTTAAGACATACATTTCCATTATTATTTCTATAAAATCGTTTCATAGATAAATTGATACTTCGTCATTCATTTATATCAGGGCGGGATTTAGCTCAGTGGGTTGAGTGCTCGCTTGAGATGCTTGCGTCGCAGGATCGAACCACCTCGGTGGATCCATTCAGCTGATTGTTTTTTTTTCTTATTCCAACCAGTGCACTACAACTGGACAGAGGCCATGGTATGTGCTTTCCTGTCTGTGGGAAAGTATATATAAAAGATCCTATAAGATAAAATGATAAAATGTAGCAGGTTTCCTCTGATGACTACGTGTCAGAATTACCAAATGTTTAACATCCAATAGCCGATGATTAATAAATCAATGTGCTCTAGTGGTGTCGTTAAACAAAACAAACTTTATTTCATTCATATCATTGTTCTTGTTGAATCAATACTTGTACATACAGTGTATCTCATATTTAAATAAAGTTAAAGTTTGTTTTGTTAACTACACCACTAGAGCACATTGATTTATTAATCGTTGGCTGCCGAATGTCAAACATTTGGTAATTTTTACACAGTCTAAGAGACGAAACCTGTTACAGTTTTCCATTAGTAGCAAGGGATCTTTTATATGCACCATCCCACAGACAGGACAGCACATACAAGGCTAGCTCTGGGTGAACAAAACATTTCACTAAATTATTTCCAAAACAAAATAAAACAGTTATTTTCCAACAAAACACTAATTATTATATGAAATTTTTTCACCAAATAAAAATTAAATTAGTCAATTGTTTCTAAAATTTGGTGAGTGCCAGATCTAGCCCTGAACATATGATACCACAGTCGTAGTATACAGGCAGAAATAAGAAATAACCCAATGGACCCACTGACAGGGGGCGATCCCAGAACAACCATGCATCAGCAAGCACTTTACCACTGGGCTACATCCCATACCTTGATTTAAATAATAGTACTCAGTGTTCTACGTTTCGCCAATGCGACCAAAATGTTGGCGTGGCGACTGACTGAATTTATTATCGTCGCCATCTGGCGACTGACTCCAAAAACGTCTAAGTATTAAATTATTTGTAATGTGCGTTCAGAGTCCTAGCAGCGAAAACAAATGAAATTTGTTGACATTATTGTGCAGTCGGAACATTTCACTATTTACGAAGTTGTCCGATTGATCACTGTGAATTCCGTATTAATTGTCGGTACAATTCGGAACTCATCGTTGATTTTAGTAATTTGGCGAAAACAATCCAGATACTTACAACACATTCATAAATGATACAAAATGAGTAGTGTCGCACTGTGGCGAGTAACATTTTAAGCTTGGCTAGTAAATTTTGTTTGTCCACTAGCCAAAGAAGAGTAAGTTATAAAACCGAGTGTAGAACATTGGTACTAGAACACGACTGATCAACATTTACATGGTGGAGTTTTTATTCAAATAGTTTGTGGTAAATGTAGTATTTTTCTAAATTTTCTTAGCACGTGGGAACTTTCTAGTAACCTGAACAACCATTTATTTACTTATTTCATTATCAAAGTTTTCACCATTATCAACATTTTTCATTAAATATTAACATTTACACAATTATCAACATTTTCACCAATCTAACATCAAAATCTTTCATTCTAAACATCATAAAAAGATTTTAAACTGATTTTAAAATGAACTATCTTAAAAATACAATGAAAGTTATAGCTCTGTGAAAAGAACCAGTTAACAGGACAACTAGAAGAAACTTACATGCATAGTCATCAAACATACGCCTTGCTTTAATTAATTAATATATTCAACAATTTAATCTTCGCACATTGACAATCTCTGTATTACAATTATAATTCTACAATTATTGGACGAGAAACTCTTGTGTTATCACTTTCAATTGCAGAATTTAATATATAGGACTAAAGTTTAGCACAGGGTTGGGAATTGGTGAACAGTGAAAAAAGAGGAAATCTAGGGGGGTCCTGGAATTTCTTAAAATCCTTGGTTAAAATCTGTGCCATCTTGACACATTTTGGAGGAAAGGATGATCAAAATGCGAGGAAACACAATGCTCCATGAGAGGAAAACAGCTGATCCGAGGAGAATTCCCACCCTTGCTTAATTAAATATGGTTAAGTACCACACAGATGAGACAGGAAACCCACTGTCACCATGCAATGGGCTTCTCTTTCCAATTAGCAGCAAGGGATATTTTATAAGCATCATCCATAGACAGGATAGAACACTAGATGGGACGAGAAGTAGCAGAAAATAGCTATATTCCCACGGTTGTTAGATAGAAATGAAGTGGGAAAATGGTTCTACATACCTGAAAAATGAAGTTTGGCTATCTTAGACTAATGATGTCCATCTGTCAGACCGCTCACAGCATTAATACTCTGCTTGCATCACCGATAATCTGCGAACAAAGATAATATACATGAGAAGTAAGAACCAGATAAGTAACTGTTACATCACTTCTTAGTATCAAACAAGTCTGTGCAAAGCAGAGATTACAGTATTCATCAACCGAAGTTGGTTTTTGTACCGTGACCACAATCCACATAACTTAAATCCATGGCAGCTATCACACGTCTCATTGAAAATTGAGGAGAGACGTAGCCCAGTAGGAAAGTGCTCGCCTGTTGCGAGGTCAGTCTGGGATCAGTTCCTGTCTGTGGACCCATTGGGCTATTTCTCATTCCAGCCAACGCATCACGACTGGTTATCAAAGGCTGTGGTATGTGCTATCCTGTCTGTGGGATGGTGCATATAAAAGATCCCTTGCTACTAATAAAAAAATGTAGCAGGTTTCCTCTCTAAGACTATATGTCAGAATTACCAAATGTTTGACATCCAATAGCTGATGATTAATAAATCAATGTGCTCTAATGGTGTCATTAAACAAAATAAGTTTTTGTTAACATTGTAAAATTGTTTTTGCAGTGACAATTTTATCATTATTCAGGCATTCCGCCAGAAATTAATTCGAGGATACTAGGGTCTCCACGAATACTCGAGTATGGGCCGAGTCTATCAAGACTGGAGTCCGTTTACAGGACTTGAGTACCCATGCAAGGAAGAGCACTCTTATTTAATTATGTTTTAAAATATATAACATAATTTTGTCATATGCTTGCCTCTGGTTACGTTATAGGACTATGAAACATGTAGGGGAAACAGAAGTCGAATATGTGTAATGCAATACAATTGCATAATTTCACATACATTTTTTAACGCTTGAATTAAGATGCATAATGCTATATAGTCTCATTATTATCTAGTGTAGGTGTCGGTTACTCAGGTCTGGGTCGAGTTTGACTTGGAGTCCAAATATTTTGGACTCGTGGAGGCCCTAGAGGGTACATAACTGAAATAAAACAGATTACAAGTGTCTCTACTAGCTGGTTATGGGTTTGAAATATTTTGAAATTGAACACTGCATTTCATAAATTGTATGGTAAACAGAATTTCTTTTATTATAACCTTTCTAAAAAATTATTAAAATGTATCCATTAATTTTCAAGATTTTAGGTTGAGTAATTTTACCATTTAAAGCTTCTGGCAGAAACCTTGTTATTGGTATAAATTTATGTTTTTTTAACTTATATTTTTATATACTTTTAAAAAAAACTAAATCACTTGAAATTATCCAAAGTTTAAGACTTAAGTGGGAAGTCTTTTACTAGGAATTCAAGTTAACTTATTTTAATATAATATTAATAAAAGGAGCTGCCTGGATTTTTATTAGTAAACTGGATAAAACTGTCATATAAAATTGTAAGCCATGACATTTTTTGTTTGTTTAGTTATTACTTTTCATTACTGTTTTTCCAGTTAGTAATTTACACTAACAAACACATTTTTTGCATTTTAAAGATAGCTGAAAAATACAGTGTAAAAAACTTTTTTTTTTAATTACTGGTATTGTTGTTATTATTACCGGCCTTGGTGGTGTCGTGATTAAGGACATAAGATACTGGGTTCGCAGCCCGGTATCACCTCCCACCCAGAGCAAGTTTTAACGACTCAATGGGAAGGTATAAGACCACTACACCCTTTTCACTAACAACTAACAACTAACCTGACAGACAGACCAGATAGCTGAGGTGTGTGCCAAAGACAGTGTGCTTGAACCTTAATTAGACATAAGCACGAAAATAAGTTGAAATGAAAATGAAATATTATTTTAACTTTACAACCAACTTTACTAGGTTAAATAGTGTATCCAGAATTTATGAATTTAAATTTTCATGTTTTTCTCCCATCCCTGCATCCTTCCCCATGAGATGAAATCCATTATCAAGTACTTCTAGCATATATTATGAAGATGCACCAACACAACCCCACCCCACCCTCCAAATTTTCAGGGTTATACCCAGTGCTAGACATGGAAGATTCAACAGCCCACTCTCCCTTTCAACAACAACAACAACAAAAAATTAAAAAAACAAAACAACATATTAAAAGAAACTTTTTAAAATTTAAGTGCTCATTTTGTCTATCTAGAGAAGCTACTAATTTATGGTGTCCTGAGTCATTTTTCATCATCCCTTAGTTGTTTTAGTCTATGGCCCTAAGTTGCATTCACAACTGAGAGAAAGAAATGGTTTATTTAATGACGCACTAAACACATTTTATTACGGTTATATGGTGTCAGACATATGGTTAAGGACCACACAGGTATTAAGAGAGTAAACCCGCTGTCGCCACTTCATGGGATACTCTTTTCAATTAGCAGCAAGGGATCTTTTATATGCACCATACCACAGACAGGGTAGTACATATCACACTTTGATATACCAGTCGTGGTGCACTGGCTGGAACGAGAAATAGCCCAATGAGCCCACCGACAGGGATCGATCCCACACCGACCACGCATCGAGCGAGTGCCTTACCACTGGGCTACTTCCCGCTCTGTGTTTATAACTGTATCACAAGAATCTGCCATGTAATGGAAAGGTTATAGTAAACACATTTTTTAAACAAAACATATACATACATAAAAATAACCACTTGTTTTGTAAAAACAAGAAAGAAAGAAAGAAATGTTTTATTTAACAACGCACTCAACACATTTTATTTACGGTTATATGGCGTCAGACATATGGTCAAGGACCACACAGATTTTGAGAGGAAACCCGCTGTCGCCACTACATGGACTACTCTTTTCGATTAGCAGCAAGGGATCTTTTATTTGCGCTTCCCACAGGCAGGATAGCACAAACCATGGCCTTTGTTGAACCAGTTATGGATCACTAGTCGGTGCAAGTGGTTTACACCTACCCATTGAGCCTTGCGGAGCACTCACTCAGGGTTTGGAGTCGGTATCTGGATTTAAAATCCCATGCCTCGACTGGGATCCGAACCCAGTACCTACGAGCCTGTAGACCGATGGCCTAACCACGACGCCAGTTTGTAAATACAAAACATCAGAACATGCATGAGACAGCAATGCCTGACAACTGGTCATGCCTAGTCATGATTTTCTTCTCTTTTTTTAAAACTAGCTTTAACATTTTAAAAAATGCTTTAAACATCGGAAAAGAAAGCAATTTTATTTATTTAGTCAAATTATGTGAGTCCTTCTTTTGAAAATGTTACCTTTTTGACCCACAAATGCTTCTATAGTTGAATACACAATTAATTAGACAGTAATTTAGTCTCAATACCCACTAAAATATTTTATGGATATGCATGTACATGTATGTGAAACAGATAAAAAATAATAATATCAGATCACAAAAAATATTCGTCAAATATTCAAAATAATTAGCAAAATATTAGGACGAAAATTGGGACATTAGAAATTACCATTGTTTTAATTTTGAATTTTATTCACATCCAGCCTGACGATAAAAACCCACCACCAATTGTTTTTCTTGGCTTTTTTTTATTTTATTTTTATTGATTTGCGATATTTCCAATGTTCTGGAAATATAAAACTAAAAAATATTTCAGCCCTCATCCCTTAAAAAAACTAAAATTGGGATGAAAATCTAACATTTATTTCTTATGGCCTTAAGGACATTAACATTCAATGAACAACAAATCAGAACCTTTTAAACTACTTTTTCTCTATGTAGTCCAGGGGCGGTAAAGCCGAGTGGTAAAGCATTTGCCTGATGCACGTTTGGTCTAGATCAATCCCAGTTGGTAGGCCCATTCCTGAATGGTATATTAAAGACTGTGGTATGTGCTATCCTGTCTTGAGGATGGTGCATATAAAGATCCCTTGCAGACCTCTGAGAATTGAATATTTATGTAAACCATTTATGGGCAGGGCTCGACACCCGCCAAAATATATGGTGACCCAAAAATAACAGTAGATGTTGGCAAATTCCCCAGAAAGAAAATGGGTTAAGTTTAGGCTTAGGGTTAAGAAAATAATACAGTAATGATAAGAGTAATTAATTTTGTCAAAAGGTTAACTTTAAAAAATAAAATATGCGAAAAATTTGGGTATGGTGCCATACCCGTTTTACCCTCTGGCAGAAATCCTGGAACTGATAGCTCTAAAGAAGATTGACCAAATACTATTATTTGGGTGACTAACATCATTATTTTCTAATATTTAAGTCACCCAAACTGGACATTGGTCGCATTTGGCGACCTGGCCACAGGCCATTTCGAGCCATTTTCGTTTTGCATAACCTGTTATGTCCATGTAAATAATGTGCTAACTGTAACGCGCATATACAAAATAGGTTACGCTAAAATTAGATTTGTGTGAACAACGTGCGAACGAAACGATCGTTCTCGCAAGTTTCAGAGGTCTGTTTTGCTAATGGAAAAATTAAGTAGGTTTCCTCTCTAAGACTAAATATGACAAAGTTACCAAATGTTTGACATCCATGTGTATAAAAGCAATGTGCTCTAGTAATGTCATTAAACAAAGCAAACTTTCACTGCCAAATCGCATGAAGGAAATGTTTTATTTTATTTAACGATGCACTCAATACATTTTATTTACGGTTATATCGCATTGGACATATGGTTAAGGACCACACAGATATTGAGAGAGAAAACCCGCTGTCGCCACTTCATGGGCAATTCTTTTCGATTAGCAGCAAGGGATCTTTTATATGCACCATCCCATAGACAGGATAGCACATACAGTGCCAGTGAGAGAAGCCAAATTGCACGAGTTCAATAGCCGCAAATTTTGTTATCAGGCTGTGAAGTTAGCATGATTCAGTGCTTCCGAGAATCCAAGATTTTAGGTCAAAAGTGTTTAAGATTATAAGATATCCTAAAAAGAAATGCCCAAATTCAATGCTTGGCTACAGTGACACTTGGTCTAGAGTATAAAAGAACTGAGCTGCGACATGACCTAAATATACTCTTCCAATTCCAAATAGTTTAGTATGCACATTCAGAGCAAGCTGTTGTAGCGCACGCCTGTCCTGGGCACAAGTACCGGCCTCGGCTGTTCCTCCGTCCAGGACAGGAAAGTGTTGGGGGAGGGTGAAGGAGGGACCGCCTGCACTGGCAGGTACAAGAGAGCACCAGCAGTCCAACCGTAGTTGGTAACAGGCGGGAGGTGGTATGGTGCTATGTAATTTGGAATGTTCTGTAGGATTAAGCCAAAGGGAAATGGTGCGCATTTTAATGAAGGAAGTTTGGCTCAGTTTTGATGGTCGTTCTAAAAATAAAAGGTAGGGAGCTACGTACGAGTTTGGATTTTAGTAGGCCGAGAGTAGCTCGTAGTTAAGACCTGCGGATGATGAGGTGTCTAATGTACTCTTACAACAAGGAACCTTTTATATGTACTTTCCCACAGACAGGGCAGCACATACCGTATCTGTCATGAGACACTGGTTGGAATGCCCCCCCCCCCCCGCAAAAAAAAATCAAAAAAATCAACTGACCCATCTCGTTTCAAATGGTTACCCCACTTCGCTTCCCATGCACTGAAAGTCAAGCATACACAGGCAATGTTATTAAAATGTTTTTCAAAGCAATTCTTTCCACCACCCCACCCCAAAATTATTTTATTTATTAATGCAAATAACATATAAACTAATTGTGTTTTTTGAAGGGTGAAATGTCATTACCAACAAATAAATCATCATTATTTTCGAGTGTAATAACAAAACAAAAAAAAATCCGTTTACTTCCTTGTCACAAATGTATGATATGAGAAAAGTCAAAACATAATTAGTAATGTCCTAAATAACAAAATATGTATCAGATTATGTTATTATAACCAACTACCACCCCTCTACCCATTTTCTATAAACTTGGCCTACTGACTCACATTATACATTCAGTATCAAAAGAACACTGACAAAGTCCTTTGTTTGAACAGTTTGTCCTTGTGTTTAATCAAATATCCAGAAAACATTTAACTTTCTGTGAACCTCATGAACATTCCATCAATACACAGTCAAGTATAATAAGCAAATAAACATATAACGATTAGTTAGGCTGACCTAGAAAACAATAATTCACAGATAGAAAGAAAGTCATAGACGACGAATGGAACGCCTGTCTATTTGCACGTTTATACGGCCTGCACGATAAACCTCGCCGATACTTAAATGGCAGAAAACTCGCTACAAACAACGAGCTATTTTTAATTCGCAGATAATTATACTACCGAGCTAGATTGTGTTTTATATATCATAAGCCTCCAAATACATCATTCTAACTAGTGATAACGAACATTTTGAAAACAAAACACCAGAAACCCTGTTTTTCGTCGATTAATGTACCTATGGTGAACGCAACCAGCCACCGTTCCTCGGCCGCCATATTGAAATGAACATCTGTGGCAATCGGAGCACAGTACACTTTTCACACTGCAAATTTGACATAGGTTTGTTTCAAACCCAACCCAAGAAGTATGATATCAAAGGCAAAGCTTTTACCTTCAGGTTTAACCAAGTTCAAGTTAATACCTGTAAAATCTACGAACAATTATCCATGACGCTGTAAGGCAAACTTGAAAGCTTTAGTTGATGCCTTTAGTTGTGCGTGTGCCCGGGCTACGGTATATAGAGGTGCGTGCCACCACACGCACTAACCTGTACAATTGTATTTTATACTTTGTCCTCTCATAATATATTATGCTACAAATCACAATATTATATACTATTTATCATTATCATTTGGTTTCGTTTAGTTTAAAATATGATGTAATTTATTAATTATGAATTATTTATTTTATCTTCTTCTTTTTTAAATGTATTCCATCTACTCTTTTTAGCAGTCTTGAGATTATTAGCCTAAAATATTTATTTTTATGAATTAACAAATATTCAAAAATAAGTTATTTATGTTTCTTAAAAATGTACATACATTTCTTAATTTTTATCAAGTTTAAACTCTACCTTAAAAGTGGAACAGTTCCAACTTTTTCAATGTACCTGGATCATTTAACCTTTCAATGCTCAATCATTTTACTGAGTGATCATGCTCCCGTTTCGACGACTTATTTTCGCATGTGGAATGGTCGTTAAGGGGGTTCGCTTTGGAACAATTATTGAGATGTATTGAACAATTGTAACAGTGATGGCAAACATGTTGTGAAACTCAGTATGAATTACATACCACGCTGGGTACGTGCTGTAAATGAAAAGCTACATGTCACACAGCCGTTCAGTGATAGATCTTATTTACGGCAGTCGTCACTTTTCAACCTCCAACGGAAAATGGACTCGCCCAAAGAATACCGTGTTCATTGAACAGTATCACGTAGATAATGTAATTGTTTGTGTGGATACTATGGGGTATACCATCGTCCAAAAATGCTCTATATAATCATAAAAACAATAACACCATAACAATTTTCAAAAAGAACAAAGATTAAATTTACATGAAAGAAAACGACCTTTGATGACCTTGTATCGGTCTGTTGTTTGGACAGCATTTATGAGAGTAGGCTATCCTAAGGTATCGAATAGAAGTCTGCATAAAATGAACATATTTAATGAATTCATAAATACTCAGCTAAACTCTGAAGATGTAAAGAATTAAAAATCAGCGGTGCTGTAAAATAATATTAAAAAAAAAAAAAAATCAAGTTTTATACTCTTGTCGAACCTAACGAAAATAGTTCGTGAAACTCATGTGCACTGAACGAATTCCGTTTAGATTGTAGGCCTATTGTTAGGTCTATTTTATTAACTAGTAGAATGAAATTGAACAAAATAGGTCTAAATGTACAATGCGAACAAAGAGATGGGAAGAAAGCGTTAAGACACAAATTGCTTTGTAGACGAGGAATAGGCCTACACTTCATAAATCAATATGAACCAGCTAGGATGATTAACAACAAAATACCAGTGTCCTCGCACCATCCCTCACAGTGTGTGTTAAACACGCAGAGTTGTTAACCCGCACAAGCGCTAAAATATAGGTTCACTGTCCCCTAGAAACAACATATATGTTTATAAATATATCATATAACATTAATTTTCGACAAGCGATTAAAACGAAACCTTTGTAGGCATCTGCTATTCTTTTGATTCCATGGTTTATTTATGAATACTTCACAACGACATCCGTGTTTGTTTTCAACATGGCCGCCACCACTTTTAGTATAGCGTACTGCCTAAATATACACTATTGAATTTCGTGATTAAATACGTTACTTGTATCATTTCATAATCATTGATCGAAACATTTCCAATATATGAATTTCAACTATTGCTGTACGCGGGAAAACACCAAGTGCGATCATGCTATCTGTGATTCAGATTATATAGGTGTACGACAACGCCTATATCACTGTATGCGTGTACGTGTACTGGCGCGAGGGTGGTGGTTAGTGATACGAGACATTAAGTATGTCACGTAGCTATAATACCTATAGCTTGCTCTACTATACCTACTTTGTGTTATCCGTTCGGTTATACAGGGTCGAACTGAGCCGAAAATAACTGAGAGTGCACTTTTAAACAAAGTACTAGACCACAGTAATATACGACAAGGAGAACACTTTTAAATTAAAATCAGTAAATGGGCACTTTTTGGTATTTTGGGGGGGGGGGGGTGACTGTCCACTCCACTCCCATCCCCCACCCCCATCCGCCAACCCTAGCTGGATACGGTTATATCCAGCTTGCTTGCACTAGCTGGGATGCAATCACAATTAAAAGTATCAGACCACAGTAAAATATGTTATTTTCCAACTAAGCAAAAATAACACTTTTAAACAAAGGGTACTTTTTGGTATTTTTTGGCGGGTGGAGGGGGGAAGGGACTGCACACTTGACCTCCCCTCGCTAGATATGGCCGTACCCAATTTAAAATAGCTGCGGATCCAATTTTGAAAAAAAACACAACCAATAAACAAACAAAAAAACATCCCCAGGTACAAGTGCATTTGTAATAATATACGTCTTTTCCGTTTAGACAAAATAGCATCAATTTCATAAATTAAAAGTGCATTTTGTGATTTTTTTTTTTTTTTTTTTTTTTTTTGGGGGGGGGGGGGGTCTGTCAACTGCTCCCATACCATACTCTCACCCCCATCCATTAAGCACAGCCTTGATGCACATTATATAGTACCAGGCTTGTTGGAGGGAAGCTAAGTTTTATATGTGGTTAATTTTCTGACACTGTAGGTTAAGGTTTTGGTTGAAGTAACTATTTTTACTACTTATGTTATTCCTTCTTTCTTTCTTTTTTTCATCAGCAACACATACAGATGGTCAGTCGGCTGAATGCTCGCTTGAGGTGCTTGCATCGCAGGATCGAACCACCTCGGTGGATCCATTCAGCCGATTGCGTTTTTTATCGCTACAACCAGTGTACCACAACTGGACAAAGGCCGTGGTATGTGTTTTCCTGTCTGTGGGAACGTCATATAAAAGATCCCTTGCTGCATTAGAAAAAAAAAATGTAGCGGGTTTCCTCTGATGACTACGAGTCAGAATTATCAAATGTTTGATATCCAACAGCCGATGATTAATTAATTAATTAATTGATGTGCTCCAGTGGTGTCGTTAAAAAACAACAACATACAGATGGATATGCAGTACAAGTGAAAATACAATTAAATCTTAAATATATTATCAGAGCTCCCCATCACTCACCCGAAAGAAGCACATGAAAAGCAAGTTTTAGCTTCCCTTAGTATGTGAATTTATATGGTGTCGGGGCGGGACGTAGCCCAGTGGTAAAGCGCCCGCTCGATGCTCGGTCGGGCTATTTCTCGTTCCATACCAGTGCACCACGACTGGTATATCAAAGGCCGTGGTGTGTACTACCCTGTCTGTGGGATTGTGCATATAAAAGATCCCTTGCTGCTAATCGAAAAGAGTAGTCCATGAAGTGGCGACAGCGGGTTTCCTCCCTCAATATCTGTGTGGTCTCTAACCATATGTCCGACCTCGGCCGGCTCCTCTGTCCAATTTTGATTATCAGAAAGGGATCTTTTATTTAGTACTCCATTCTGCTGACAGGATAGTACGTAATTACACCAGAGCGGGATCGAACAGTCTGTAGTGCGCTCGCTTGAGGTGGTTGCGTCACAGGGATCGAACCACCTCAATGGACCCATTGTCTGATTGTTGCCCCACGACTGGTACATCGAAAAATCTACCAGATTTTGACCGAAGACTACGATGTATGACGTTCAGCAACCGATGATTAATAAATCAATGTGCTCTAGTGGTGTCGTTACACAAACAACCTTTGTTACACCGTTTATGGAGCACTGATAGGAACGAGAAATAGCCCAGTGGACCCACCGACAGGGATCAATCCCAGACCGACCGCGCATCAAGCGAACGCTTTACCACTGAGCTACGTCCCGCCCCCAGGTTATGGAGCACTGATAGGAATGAGAAATAGCCCAGTGGACCCACCGACAGGGATCGATCCTAGGCGAGCACTTTACCGTTGAGCTACGTCCTGCCCCAGTATTGGATGGAGAAGAAGTTTGTTTTGTTTAACTACGCTACTAGAGCACATTGATTAATTAATCATCGGCTTCTGGATGTCAAACATATGGTCATTTTTGACAGTCATAGAGAGGAAACCCGCTACATGTTTTCATTAGTAGCAAGGAATATTTTACATGCACCATCCCACATACATCATAGTATGTACCACGGCCTTTGATATACCAGTCATGGTGCACTGGCTGGAACGAGAAATAGCTCAATGGGCCCACTGACGGGGATCGATCCCAAAGCGACCGCGCATCAAGCGAGCGCTTTACCACTGGGCTACGTCCCGCCCCTCTCAGTATTATATGAGTTAGCGACGAAGAATCCGTTTGAGGATGACCGGCCTCGGTGGCGTCGTGGTTAGGCCATCGGTCTTCAGGCTGGTAGGTACTGGGTTCGGATCCCAGTCGAGGCATGGGATTTTTAATCCCGCAAGGCTCAATGGGTAGGTGTAAGCCACTTGCACCGACCAGTGATCCGTAACTGGTTCAACAAAGGCCATGGGTTGTGCTATCCTGCCTGTGGGAAGCGCAAATAAAAGATCCCTTGCTGCTAATCGGAAAGAGTAGCCCATGTAGTGGCGACAGCGGGTTTCCACTAAAAATTTGTGTGGTCCTTAACCATATGTCTGACGCCATATAACCGTAAATAAAATGTGTTGAGTGCGTCGTTAAATAAAACATTTCTTTCTTTCCATTTGAAGATGAACCCAACGATCAATTCATACATACACTGATATTTTAAACAAGAAAATATATTTAATACATAATTTAACGCTATTTCTGACGTTAAAAGAGGCGGGACGTATCCCAGTATTAAAGTGCTCGCTTGATGCGCAGTCGGTTTGGGATCGATTCCCATCAGTGGACCCATTAGGCTATTTCTCGTTCCAGCCAGTGCACCACGACTGGTATATTAAAAGTCGTGGTATGTGCTATCCTGTATGTGGGATGGGACATATAAAAGATCCCTTGCTACTAATAGAAAATGTAGCGGGTTTCCTATGTAAGACTACATGTCAAAATTACCAAATGTTTTACATCCAATAGTCGATGATTAATAAATCAATGTTCTCTAGAGGTGTCGTTAAACAAAAAAACAACAAAAACCTGTATTGGATAAACACTGGCCAGTAGATGTTGACAATAATACTGAACGTAGAATCAAATACCTATTTGATGATAACACCAATGAGCAGAATCCAATTAACAGTTAAACAGTAAAACACAAGTTACAGAAAGGAAAAGAAAGAAAAGAAAGAAATATTTTATTTAACGACGCACTCAACCCATTTTATTTACGGTTATATGGCGTCAGACATATGATTAAGGACCACACAGATTTTGAGAGGAAACCCGCTGTCGCCACTACATGGGCTACTCTTTCCGATTAGCAACAAGGGATCTTTTATTTGCGCATCCCACAGGCAGGATAGCACAAACCATGGCCTTTGTTGAACCAGTTATGGATCACTGGTCGGTGCAAGTGGTTTACACCTACCCATTGAGCCTTGCGGAGCACTCACTCAGGGTTTGGAGTCGGTATCTGGATTAAAAATCCCCTGCCTCGACTGTGATTCGAACCCACTATCTACCAGCCTGTAGACCGATGGCCTAACCACAACGCCACCGAGGCCGGTTTACAGAAAGGCTGCAGTGAATTATGTTTTAGAAAATATTACGTTAATATTGTGTGTTAAGAACCACACAGATAATGAGAGAGGAAACCCGCAGTCGCCACTCCATAGAATATTCTTTTTGATTGGTATTAAGAGACCTTTTATGTGCACCATCCATAGACAGGATAGTACATACCATGGCCTTTGTTACACCAGTTGTGGTGGAACACTGGTTAAAACGAGAAATAGCTCAATGGGCCCACCGACGGAGATCAATAACTGTAGATCGATCGCGCATCAGAAGAGCGCTTTACCACCGGACTATTCCCGCTTCCTGTTCCGATGAACAATATTTGCTTTCGGCCGGTCTCGGTGGCGTGATCAGTGGCGTAGGCAGGATTTTGTATTGGGGTTGGGGTGGGGGTGGGGGCACCTGGCATCCAAGCAAACATTGATATCGAGTAGTGGGATATGACACAGGAACCCTTTTAATGTTATTAATAAGCGAAAAGGTAAACATTTCCCGGGATTTGGGGGGGGTGGTCCTTGCCCCCGCCCCCGCCCCCCCCCCCAACACCGGCTACGCCACTGGGCGTGATAGTTACAGCCAGTGGCTTTAAGGCTATTAGGTACTGTGTTTAAATCCAAAAACGGATCACTGGGTAGGTGTAAGACCACTAGACCGACTTCTGTCTCAATAACCACTAACAACTATTACCCCCTGTCCTGAACAGACAGCCTAGATAGCCGAGGGTGTGTATGTCCAGGACAGCGTGCTTGAACCGTAACATGATATAAGTACGAAAATAAATTGAAATGAAATGAGAAATATGTTCCAGGACAAAACAAATCATACACTTACTGATGGTTCTCTAACAATTACATAAAAAATAAAATTGAAAATATCCTTCCCAACCAGGGTTTCAGCAACTATAGAAAATCTAATGGGCATCATTTCAAGCAGGACAAATATTGCTTGCAAATTCTGATATGTCTTTTTCTGCACATTATGGCTAGGTGTGACAAGATAGCTGGCTCCACAAATGAATATTGTGCTGTAGGTACCCAAGATGTACACCGAACTTGTGAAATGTGCCTTAAAAAAAAAAAAAAAATTCTGTAATTTTAACTTATTATGTACACAGTTGCAGTGGCGTAGCGTGAGCGGCGCCACCGGGGCGGTTGCCCTAGGTGCAAAATTCTGGACTGGTGGAAGGGACTCGGGGTGTGCTAACGGTCCACTGGTTAGGGGGCGCAATACTTGCCTTGCCCCGGGCGCTGGCAACTCACGTTACTCCACTGCACAGTAACTGTTGTGCTCACCTAGTGGGCAGTGTGCCTCGGTCACCGTCTACAGACAATTCACAGTTTGAGTTAGCATAATGTTTCACTGAAGCTAGCAACATGTCCGTTAAACTTATTCGTTTATTGGATCCGTTAACGTATGCGTTAAACGGATCCGATAACTTTGACACGTGCATCCGATTACGATGGGGAGGTGGGGGCTTGATGAATTAATGATATTTCCGCGGCGGATCCAGAAAATCCATTTACTGGGGGGTCCCAATGACAAGGGATTCCTCGGATTCTGCAACTTAAAAAATAAAAATAAATTAATTAAAAATATACTGTCGCAAAATTTAGGTGTGGGGGGGGGGGCTCTTAGATTCGCCACTGATTTCTCATATAGTATTTAACTTCAGAAAAATGAAAAAGAGGAGATTCTGGGAACATGACAGTGGGAAAACAAGAAGAGAACAAGGAGCGCTTCAGAACTTAGTGATAAGAGATCTTTACGATGATGTGTGCCCTCCTGTCTATGGGATGATGCATATAAAAGATCCCTTGCTGCTAATCGAAAAGAGTAGCCCATGAAGTGGCGACAGCGGGTTTCCTCTCTCAGTATCTGTGTGGTCCTTAACCATATGTCCGACGCCATATAACGGTAAATAAAGTGTGTTGAGCGCGTCGTTAAATAAAGCATTTCGTTCGTTGTGGGTAGGGACCTAACGGTGCTAACTGTGAGTCTTCAAAGACAATAACAATTTTCAAGCCGTTATCAGTTTCCCAGCAGTAAGATTAGAAAACTACTATTTCCTAAGATAGGGTCTTTCCCAATATGACGTCATAATATGGGAATCCCTGCTCCGTTAAGGGACCATTTTCCAGCACTGTTCGAAACATGCGTCAATCATGTTTACAAGTTTATTTATTGCCTTAAGTTTTACAACTCATTAGCATACACAATAAGTACACGTGTGTGTGTGTGTGTGTACACACACACACACACACACACACACACACACACACACACACACACACACACACACACACACACACACAATAATGGTGGGGAATATTTTTTTTTACATAATATGGTAAATGTCAAAAACACAATACAAATATAACTAGATTAAATCAAATTATTTCTTAAATTATTTGCCCGAATTAAATATTTCCCAAGGTTATTGAGCTCTTTAATGTTTTTAGTAGTTAGTAGTTGAATTAGCTTAAAACACACTAGGTTGTCTATAATAATACACTTTAATAAATTTTTGTCTCAGATCATTATATCGGTGACATTGCTGCATAAAATGGAACTCATCTTCGATTTCTTTGGAATTACAAACTGTACATAGTCTTTGTGTTTTGTTCAACATTTTTATATCTACCAAATTCTATATTTAACTTATGGAAAAAGAAAGAAAGAAATGTTTTATTTAACAACGCACTCGACACATTTTATTTACGGTTATATGGCGTCAGACATATTATTAAGGACCACACCGATTTTGAGAGGAAACCCGCTGTCGCCACTACATGGGCTACTCTTTCCGATTAGCAGCAAGGGATCTTTTATTTGCGCTTCCCACAGGCAGGATAGCACAAACCATGGCCTTTGTTGAACCAGTTATGGATCACTGGTCGGTGCAAGTGGTTTACACCTACCCATTGAGCCTTGCGGAGCACTCACTCAGGGTTTGGAGTCGGTATCTGGATTAAAAAACCCATGCCTCGACTGGGATTCGAACCCATTACCTACCAGCCTGTAGACCGATGGCCTAACCACGACGCCACCGAGGTCGGTATATTTAACTTATGAGCATATATTCTAATCTTTGTTAATTCTTTTAAATAAATAATTGCTATAGTTTTTGTTGTTTTAGGGTGGGTTTTTTGGTTGTTGTTGTAGTGGGGGTGGGGAGGGTGGGGGGGGGGGGGGGTAATTTTTTTTTATTCTGCTATAGCATTCCTGCATAAATGCATCCCGTAATCTTTCTTTTATTAATCGGATCCGACAAATAAACGTTACGCATGCGTTAAACGGATCCGTCAAACCATGACTCATATATCCCAAATAATGTCCGTGAAACCAAGGATTATTGAGGACACCTCTCAAGATTACCACACAACTTAACACCAATAACACTTAGTGAAAACGGTTTTTATTATGTTCGAAACTACAGGAATACATAAAACATGCAAGTAAACAAAGTAAACTGGTCTGATAAGGTTTCATGTTTGACCTCAGGTCAGAGAACCTAACACGGTGCTAATTGCGAGTCTCTGCAGGTAAATGATAACAATACCATAGGCATTGTTAAATCCCAGCACCGAGTGTAGAAAATGTCGATTTCCTAATACAGGGTCTTTCCCATTATGACGTCATAATATGGGAATCCTTGCTCCGTTAAAACTGGTGACACGTATATCCGTTAACGATCCGTTTATCGCATCCGTTTGTCGTCCGAAAAACGCATCCGATAACGGATGATTTCGAACCAATGCTTTTTAATGAAGACCGACACATTTGTCCGTAATGTTTATTTGTCGGATCCGATTGTAGCACGTTTCGGACATTGCTCAAAAGTGATCCGTTTACGGAGCAAGGATTCCCATATTATGACGTCATAATGGGAAACACCCTGTATTAGAAAGAAAGAAATGTTTTATTTAACGACGCACTCAACACATTTTATTTACGGTTATATGGCGTCAGACATATGGTTAAGGACCACACAGATTTTGAGAGGGCTACTCTTCCGATTAGCAGCAAGGGATCTTTTATTTGCGCTTCCCACAGGCAGGATAGCACAAACCATGGCCTTTGTTGAACCAGTTATGGATCACTGGTCGGTGCAAGTGGTTTACACCTACCCATTGAGCCTTGCGGTGCACTCACTCAGGGTTTGGAGTCGGTATCTGGATTAAAAATCCCACGCCTCGACTGGGATCCGAACCCAGTCTGTAGACCGATGGCCTACCACGACGCTACCGAGGCCGGTCCACCCTGTATTAGGAAATTAATTTTCTCGTCTAGATGGTATTGTTATCATTTACCTGCGGAGACTCACAATTAGCATCGTGTGAGGTTCTCTGACCTGATGTCAAACATGAAACCTTATTAGACCAGTTTACTTTGTTTACTTGCAAGTTTTATGTATTCCTGTAATTTAAAACATAATAAAAACTGTTTTCACTGGGTCTCAGTTGTGTGGGAATATTGAGAGGTGTGCTCCGTAATCTTTGGTTTCACTTACATGATTTGGGATAGGCTATATGTGTCATGGTTTGACGGATCCGATAAACGGATCGATTTACGGACATATGTGTTTCTAGCTTGACGGTGCGTAAACGGAGCATTTTTTAGCACTATCCGAAACATACAGCAATCGGATCCGACAAATAAACGTCACGGGCATACTGTGGCGTAGGCCTTACCTAGGGTATGACAGGCATGGCTCGTGCCCTGGGCGCCACTTGAAGGGGGGGTCACTGAGCTGTTTCTATTAAAGTCAGACATTATCTAAAAGATGGATGTCAGATGTTTGGACAGGGGTGCAATTTCAGTGCTTGCCATAGACGCTATTTTCCGTAGATACGCCACTGCGGGCATATTCTTTAAAAAATATTGATTTGAAATCATCAGTTATCGGATGAGTTTTACGGACGACAAACGGATCCAATAAACGAATCGTTAACGGATACATGTGTCACTATCTTAAAGCGCTCGACTGAGGCACGGTCGGTCTAGGATCGATTCCCGTCGGTGGGTCCATAGGCCCAGTGCACTGGTCAGGACTGGTATATCAAAGACCGAAGCATGTGCCACTTTGTCTGTGGGACGATACATAATTATAAAAGATCAACTGCTACTAATGGGAAAATGTAGCTGGTTTTCTTTCCAAGACTATGTTAAAATTATCGAATGATTGTCATCCAATAGCCGATGATTAATAAATAAATATGCTCTACTTGAAATATAACGTACTGATTAGAATAAGCTATCGGCCTCGGTTGTGAGGTGATTAAGACTTAAGGCTGGTAGGTACTAGGCTCGCCTCTCAATATCGGCTCCTACCCATAGCGAACTACTCAATGGGTATTTGTAAGACCACTACACCGACGTCTCTCTCACTAACCACTAACACCTAACCACTAACCCACTGACCTAGACAGACAGCCCAGTTAGCTGAAATGTGTTCCCAGGACGGCGTGCTTGAACCTATATAAATACGAAAATAACTATAAATGAATGAAGAGCAAGTCGTTGTGTAATATGCCCTTAAGCACACGTTCTGGTGTATTAAGTTGTGTGCTCAAGCCGGAAAGTGTGGGGGGTTTTTTTTTCTTTTTTCTTTTCATTTTCATCTTTCTTGAAAGAAGGAGAAGAAGAAAAAGAAGGAGGATGAGGTGAAAAAGAAGCAGAAGGAGAAAATATGGAGGGGAAGAAGAAGGAGGAGAAGAAAAAGAAGGAGAAAAAGAAGGTGAAGAAGGAGGAGGAGAAGAAGGAGAAAAGGAAAAAAAAGGAGAAGAAGAGGTAGAAGAAGGAGAAGGAGAACAAGGAGAAGAAGAAGAGGAAGAAGAAGAAAAATAAATATGTGCTCAGACGTCGTTAGACAAATATTAGTTTTCTTTCCTATTCGTCAATATCTTTTACGTAAGTAAATGTAGTACTGATGCAGTGTAGTGTAGTGTAGTATAGTGTAGTGTAGTGTATGTGGTATATGGTATGGTGTGGTGTGGTGTGGTGTGGTGTGGTGTGGTATGGTATGGTATACAGCAATAGTATATAGGTATAGTATATAGTATATGGTATATAATATATAGCTATGGTATATATAATATATAGCTATGGTATATAGGTAATGGTATAGGTGGAGTAGAGTAAAATAGCATAGAATAGAGTAGAATAGAGTAGGGTAGGGTAGGGTAGGGTAAGGTAGGGTATATAGTAATAGTATTTAGGTATAGTATATAGTATATGGTATATAATATATAGGTATGGTATATGGGTAATGATATAGGTGGAGTAGAGTAGAATAGCATAGAATATAGTAGAATAGAGTAGGGTAGACTAGGGAAATGTAGGGTAGGGTAGGGTAGGGTAGGGTAGGGTATACAGTAATAGTATTTAGGTATAGTATATGGTATATAATATATAGGTATGGTATGTAAGTAATCGTATAGGTGGAGTAGAGTAGAGTAGAATACCATAGAATAGAGTAGGGTAAGTTAGGGTAGGGAAATGTAGGGTAGGGTATATAGTAATAGTATTTAGGTATAGTATATAGTATATGGTATATAATATATAGGTATGGTATGTAGGTAATGGTATAGGTGGAGTAGAGTGGAGTTGAATAGAGTAGAATAGAGTAGGGGTAAGGTAGGGGTAGGGAAAGGTAGAGTAGGGAAAGGTAGGGTAGGGTAAGGTAGGGTAGGGTAGAGTAGGGTAGAGTAAAGTAGATTACAACTGACCTGAACGTAAACAGCAGCCAGGTGTTACGAAGTCACAGTTAGATGATGTGTCACTGTACGGCTTGTCGCTTTGACTGCATGCAGAATATTAAACGACAACAACCCAAGACTAGGTGCCTGACATCCTTTACAAGTGTATCACAGCGGATACAAACATAACAAAACAGAGCTCATGGTCATGGGTGTGGCTGGCAGAGCGTTCACCTGAGGTGCTTGTTGTCGTAGGATCGAACCACCTCAACAGACCCCCCCCCCCCCCCCCCCCCCGGTCCCAACCAGTGCTCCACGACTGGTATATCAAAGACCTTAGTGTATGCATATAAAAAAATTCTTGCTATTAATGGAAAAATGTAGCGGGTTTCTGTCTATGATCAGACGTAGCCCAGTCGTAAAGTGCCCGCTTGATGTGCGGTCGATCTAGGATCGATCCCTGTCGGTGGGCCCATTGGGCTATTTCTCGTTCCAGCCAGTGAACCACGACTGGTATATCAAAGGCTGTGGTATGTACTACCCTGTCTGTGGGGTGGTGCATATAAAAGGTCCCTTGCTACTAATGGAAAAATGTAGCAGGTTTCCTCTCCAAGATTAAATGTCAAATGTACCAAATGTTTGACATCCAACAGCTGATGATTAATAAATCAATGTGCTCTAGTGGTGTCGTTAAACAAAACAAACTTTAATTTATAGAGCTGTTTACACTGTTTTATTCATAAGTTTAGAAGGTTTCAATTTAAATGTGAATCATTATTATTCTTTGTTTGATACCCAATAGCCGATGGATGTTTAGTTTTTGTTTATTTATTTTTTTAGTGTATTTGTTTGTTTATATGTTTGTTTGCTTGCTTGCTTTTTTTTTTTTTTTTTGCTTTTTTTTTGTACTGGGGTGTACACTCACCCACCTATTCATCAATTCTAATAAGCGAAATCGATACGTTTTAAAATAATTAGTAACGGTCTCTATGTCATAATTAAAAATGTCTTTGTCTTTAAAAATAATATGCTGAAATTATTCGGAAATGTTTTATTTAACGACGCACTCAACACATTTTAATTAATGTTATATGGCGTCATCTGAAATTATTCCGTCTTATAGACAAAAGGTCTATAATATCTGAAATTATTCCGTCTTATAGACCTTTGGAGGAGACGGGGTGGCGGTGATTTAAACGATTTTCGAACTAATAGCTTTTCTCAAAAAGTCTCGTAAGACTGAGTGCACAATAATCGCGTACCGTCCACAAACGTAAAATGTTGAACGTAAAATGTTAAAAGTTACAGTTTGTTTTGTTTAACGACACCACTAAAGCAAATTGATTTATTAATCATCGGGTATTCGATGTCAAACATTTTAGTAATTTAGACATATAGTCTTAGATTTACACAGAGCCGGTTTAAGGATCCACGGGGCCTGTAGCACAAATAACATCGGTTTTTCCTTCCCAGGATATATATATTTTGCAACCCCTTCGTGAAATAAATGTACACATCACCGCGGGGCCCCTGAAGCGCGGGGACCATAACACGTGCTACTAGGATAAACCGGCTCTCCTTAGAGAGAAAACCCGTTACATTTTTCCATTAGTAGCAAGGGATCTTTTATATGCATCATCTATAGACAGGATAGCATATACCACGGCCTTTGATATATCAGTCATGGTGCACTGCATGGCTAGAACGAGAAATAGCCTAATGGGCCCACCGACCCCGAGAAAGAGAGAGAGAGAGAGAGAGAGAGAGAGAGAGAGAGAGAGAGAGAGAGAGACGGCATAAACTGGTTTTCTGGAACAATATCGGGCGCCGTGTGCAGGAAATTGTGATGGTGTGTGTGTGTGTGTTTTTGGTGGGGGGGGGGGGGGGGGAGGGGAGAGACTATGACGATCGAGCGACCTTTTTAAATGGGGTCGGGTCGTACACCCCCAGAAAATACATTTTAAAAACAGAAAATTTGCTTTGTGCAGGGGAATCGACCCCCATGCAACCCACCCCTGCATACGCGCCTTGAAATATATATAGAATTCACAGAAAATCGTCTTTGAGTTTCCATTAAAATTGCAGCCACGGAGCCAGGTCTCATTATTTTTTGTGGGCATGTAATTGGAGGTATATACATAATCTTTATATTTCACAAGAAAAATTAAGATTTATTTTTGGTCATTATGCAACATTGATATTGCTCCTTTAAACTTACGTTTGCAACTTTGTACAGTTCAGCCAGACCGAGCAAGAAAACGTCATCGAAACTGGTTTATGCGCTTTACAGTAAACCAAATTGTCACGTCGAGAACCAATCAAATAGTTTGCGAACGTCAGCGAAACATTTGCTGGCTGAACTTGTCCCCGGTGATTGCACGTGCAAGTCTTCTTGAAGGCGAAGGACGCTAGACAGTGCTTGTTAATAAGGTGTAAAATTGGTTTTTGTTGTTTTTCACAATGCAAGTCGAATTTTAAAGTAGTAGCCTATATTAATTAAGTGGTGTTCGTTGCTGTGTGATAATAGGAGGTAAGTTATTGTACAACAAACATGTACTAGTATACATTAATTTGTATCCTTCCGAATCCAGCCTTAACAGATGTTATCGGTCAAAGCCCGAGAGGCTAGGCCCGTGGTGTTTGTGCGGCCTTATTTATATATTTAAGGTCTCTCCCGAAGCGCGATCAGTTTATGATCGTTGGACCCATTGGGCTATTTGGTTCCAGCCAGTTGTCGCTTCCAGGCGGTGCTCGACAACTGGTTATGTCCGTGGTATGCATTATACAGTCGGGATGCTGCATATAAAATACCCCGTGCTGCTAATCCAAAAGAATAGCCCATTACTTGACTACAGCGGGTTTCCTTTTTGATTAGGTAGGACTTTCCTTTGGCACTTTCATGTATAAAGAACATTATAAATACTTATAATAATTAGGTTTAGGGTTAGTGACAGTGCTAAAGGAAAGTCCTTCCTTTCATTAGCTGTGTGGTCTTTAAAGGGATAGTAAACTCAAACATGAGCCTTATGTGTTGGAAAGATGCTTACCCAGACCCTCAATGACAAGACTTCCGAACGTTCCAGCATTCAGTTTATTCAGGTTTAGGATTAGTGATAGTATTAGCATGCATACTGGAACGTTCAGAAGTCTTTCCCCATCAACACATACTGACACTAATAAATGAAAAACGCACAATTTTAGAGTTAATAAAAAAACCCGTGATTATTCCTGCTAACTAGGTGCAGCCATTTTCTTTTGTTTTCGGTGTGTCTGGAATTCTAGCTTGGAACGAAGTGACGTCAGCTTCGATCAACTCCTGTATGCACAGTGTAAACAAACGCAGTCATTTACGACAGGACACTTCGTTTTTATCAACCTGACTTGTGAAACAACATAAATGTAAGAACCGCGGACACTTTTTAAATATGACAAGAATGATAACGATTTTTTGCTGTACTGATGGAATACAATTTAAAGAACTATTTTCAACAACAACAATTTTTTTTTTAATTGCCCCAGCCCCCTAAAATGGAAATTTTCCATTAAAGGGAAATAACTGTCTAGCAAAATTGTCAGAAGACCTAAAGAAATTGGCACAGTGAAATGATTTTAAATGTAAGCCTTATTTTGGGTTTTAATACCTTTATTAGCATTTACTAGTACCCTATACATATTTTCACTAAATTGTCATTAAAATAGTCCCAAATGTTTTTAAATGCCAAAAAAGGACCATTCACTTGTCTCAAGTATATGGTATATAATTCTGTTTAAGTATATCCCTTTCTCTAAGTTTTCTAAATTAATTAAATCAAAGTCTTTTGACATTGTAGAGCATAATACATATACAGTATAACCTCGATTTACCGCCTACTGTGGTACCTACGTGATTTTGGTGTTATATCGAGTTGGCATTAAAGTGAGGGTGCCAAGGATGCGCCACCAAACATATTTTCCATTTGATACATCTGCATGTACTAAATGTCATACAGTTTGTTTAAAACTACCTTTGTTGTTGGTCGTCATAGAGAGGGATCGATCTGGCAGCATGCGGTAGAAGAGACCAGTTTCATCAGTGTTGTAGACATCTTTTAAGTCATACTGCTTGATAATCTCACTGGTCTGGCTCTGTCCGTCTGTAATCAGTTGTCTGTCAACACCGGCACTTTCACCTGAAATGACATGCTGGGCAATGTTGTCTTGCTTTGAATCTTTGAAGCCACCCGTTGGAATAGGCGAAGTCGGCAATGTTAAGTTCAGCTCCAAATAACCTGGCTTTAACTCTTAGAATTTCGTCAGTGATAGGGACCTTTTGAGCACGCGCATTACTGAACCACAAGAATAATGCTTCTTCCAAATCTGTATGCTTTGCCAATTTTTGTTTTTTCCGGGCCGGTGCAACGTTTTCATCTTTCCACTTTTCCTTCTGTAGTAAAATATCGCCCACTGTTCGTCGTTTCACTGAATACGCCCACAAAGCTGAAAAGTGGTTGGCTTTTAGATGAATTTAACTTCGAATATTTCACGATTTCTCTCTTGTGAACTGGATCTAATATGACACGTTTGCGTTTAGAATCCATTTTACTGCAATGGGATGGGATGGGAACTCTATTTACGTGCCCATATCCACAGAGGTTCAGGCATGCCCACTTCGGACTTAGCCTCTGACTTCGCCAGTGACCAATTCCGGGCGGGGGGGGGGGGGGGGGGGGGGAGATAAGTTTGAGGTGGGCAGAATTTGGAAAAAATTTAGTAAGTTGAGAATAACCATGTCTGGAATCAATTAGAGGCCAAACAAAATTAGACTGCTCATCCAAAGTTGAAGGTGATTGGAGCAGTTTAGACGGACTGCCAAAAAATAAAGGGTATCAGACTATTTACATAAAAATAAACAAAGTTTTTGAAATGACGGCCGAAAAAGTTCAAGACTGATTAAGTCCATACTCGCAGAGGCAGAGGATGTTGGTGGGGTGGATGAATTCTAGGGAGTCCAGATAAAGTTGGCGCTGTCAAGATGCGGGAGGTACTTTCGGTACGGGTCGGACGCCAGTTGTCTGGTGAGTGGACGGTAGTCTGCCCCCGCGACTGTCTTCATGATGCAGTGAATAGTCGGGTTGTCCATCTCTTTCATGAGCAGTCCTTGTTGGTAGCGACCCGCACAGCGAACGGTGATGACAATCACGTCGTGTCCCTCCTGCAGCTTGACTTTATGGAACGCGAACTCCTCGTCTTGGCTCGATGGAAGCTGTTGGTAAGCTTCATGCTTTGGTGCACTAAGTAACTGTCTGACGTCATCCACGTTGGTCTTAACGAGCTGCTGGTAGCGTTGATGTGGTCTGCCGGCCTGCAGTGACCATTTTTCAGCTCGTTGGACATCGGGTTGCGGCGGTTGAGAAGATTGTCGGCTTGGCGGTTGCCTTCCGCTTCATCACGGCTATCTACCAGGCCTGGGCCTCAACGGTTGTCGCCTGTTTAATTGGCGACAAGTCCGGAAGCGTGGAAGAGGCAGATGGAGGAGCCGGTCGTTGATATGGCAAGTCGCAAATAGCGGTGTCTAAATCATCTACATCGGCCATTTGTGAAGTTGAAACATCCGGGGCCTGCGCCTCAACGGTTGTCGCCTGTTTAATCGGCGACAAGTCCGGAAGCGTGGAAGAGGCAGATGGAGGAGCCGGTCGTTGATATGGCAAGCCACAAATAGCGGTGTCTAAATCATCTACATCGGCCATTTGTGAAGTTGAAACATCCGGGGCTGGCGCCTCTTCAGTTCCAGTCTTCTTCTGTGAGTTGGCGGCGTTGGGCGGCGAAGCAGAAGAAGCCGGTTTTGCCTCCCCCTGGACCGCCCCTGGCGCACGTCTCCTCTTCCTCCACCTTCCTTTCTTCTGAATCCTGTCTCCGTACACCAAGGTCACGGTCGCCCGTGACCTGGTGTATGAGACTCGGTACTCTAGCAGCGAGTCGTATGTAACAATTAATCCCCCCAGGTGGGGGAGGGGTAATTGCACAGCGCAGTCAACAACGTCTTGTTGGATTGGCTTCATAACTGAGAATGTTTACTGCAATGAAATGCCTGATCGGTACCATGATATTTATCCCAAATGCTGAGTTGAAACTCGCATAGAGGCCCTGCTCTTAAAAAAGCTTTTCAATTTTCAATTCTTTATTCACTTTGAGCTTTGCAACTAACTAATCGGCTTATACAGCTTACACACAATAACAGTTAAAAAGGATGTTTCTTTATTTATTAAATGCGGGTCATACTTGATTAGGACTAAAACAACTGATGTTACGCATTTACCCAGAATGGCCCGATCAAATGCACCGATCAAATCCCTTATTGTCACGTGATCATCAAACCGGCTTTTTGTCTGGTACCGCTACTTCTTTGAACTGCGGAATCACTGCACTGACAACGAACAGAACAGAACAGAACTTTATTACACTCAGGCCGTTATGCAAGGGCGTAAGAGGAACATACATAGTCTGATTTTGACAAAATGGTTGACAGGAGGATACAAATAATAAGAATACATTGCTTGGTACATATATGTGGTGTTGTCAATCATTAGACAATAACAAAAGTAACAACTCCTGTAGAGCTTAATTACGGCCAATGTACTCCTGTCGAGCCGCTTGATTACAGCTAATTGGAGCACAGGCGATACATTCGAGGGGACTATAACATCTAAAATGCATTTTGTTCAAAAACATGTTTGGTGGATGGCGGATAGCGAGGGTGGCGCTAAATAGAAGGAATTAACCAAGAAAACAAACGGTACTTGGAAGAAAGTTGGCGATACGAGAGGTTGGCGTTAAATCGGGGGGCAATAAATCGAGGGTATACTGTATAATAATCAACCACGGATCCAAGGGAAAGGTTTTAGGGGGTGCACCCTTACTCCATTTTAAAATGCCCGGAAAATCCACTGTTTAGTGTTTAACAGATAAATACATACAACGTAAAAATAATAAAATTAGTGAGGTTATGTAATATCTTGGTCAGCTGGATGTTTTTGCAGAAGTCTATTATGTAATGCAAGTTATTGTAATTTTTACTTTGTTGGGTGCTACCGGCCTCGGTGGCGTCATGGTTAGGCCATCGGTCTACAGTCTGGTAGGTACTGGGTTCGGATCCCAGGCGAGGCATGGGATTTTTAATCCAGATACCGACTCCAAACCCTGAGTGAGTGCTCCACAATGCTCAATGGGTAGGTGTAAAGCACTTGCACTGACCAGTGATCCATAACTGGTTCAACAAAGGCCATGGTTTGTGCTATCCTGCCTGTGGGAAGCGCAAATAAAAGATCCCTTGCTGCCTGTCGTGAAAGAGTAGCCTATGTGGCGACAGCAGGTTTCCTCTAAAAACAGTGTCAGAATGACCATATGTTTGACGTCCAATAGCTGATGATAAGATAAAAAATCAATGTGCTCTAGCGGCGTCGTTAAATAAAACAAACTACTTTACTTTTTTTTTGTTTGGTGCTCTTTTTTCTACATTGCATCTACACTACTAGTATACTATAGCTTCCGTTTTTAAACCTTGCAACCTTTCCTAAAACAAAAACATGGATCCACCCCTGATAATATACATTATATTATGTATATGGTCCAGTTCAAGAATACAGTGATTGATATTACCAACATTTTAATATACTTGTACCGTTGAGTTCAACTGCAGATGTTTAAACATTGAAGATAATAATGTCTATTAATAAAAGCTCATATTGAAATAATATGTATGCTGACCCAACAGGTTTTGTTAAAATAGGTAATTTTTGGATGGTTAACCTCATCAGGTGGATTAGTTATTTGAAATTTAGTACTTAATTAAAACATAAACAAATGTCTGCCATTTTGGACCCACAAAAAATGCACCAACAAGGCGATGTGTGACATGCCATCAAAGTTATTTAATAATTGTAAACATCTAAATTTTGTTTTGTAGTCGATCAGTAATGGATTAACAACAATTATATCATGAAATAGACACTAGTCACGGTGACAACACCACTGTTTTTCAATAACTAATGGCGGTCTCCTTAATTTCTGACTTTGCCACTGAATAAAATAAAAAATAGCAATTAAAATGAGTTCTGTGTTTTGCACAAAGCCATTTCAATGTATTTTGTACCAGTTACTACTACTGATACTTTTGTAGTACTACAGATAAATGTTGTATAACGTGTGGTACTACCAGTCTTCCTATGCGGTCTCTACATTAAGTATAATGTGAAGCTGACATTTTGACCTGGGTACATTTTAATAGGTGACATTTTTAACTTGACATACTTTCCACTGACATTTTGTCCTACATCCGTTAATAATAAATTTTGGTTATAAGGTGTTATTTTTATGTGATTCTCTGACAACAGATGTATTCATAATAACAAATCACTGTTGTGAGGTATAGATATGGCAATTCCAACCTGAGGAACAAAATGTTTTTTTTGTGAGGGCTGAGGATTGGAATTGCCTTATCTATCTCACAATGGTGATTGATTCTTTTTCTTGACCATTTAATTACAGTAATAAAACATTGATTGTGTATGCTACGGTTTGTTTATTGTAGAACGATACATAAACATTTCACATACAAACTCAATTAATCATACACAACAAAAAAATATAGTCGACCATATACAATGACATAAAACTGCCAATAAATATAAAGTTGAAAATATTAATTTGTTAAAATATTTTTAAAAAAATGATACAACGTGAAATGGCAAAGAGAATTATGTAAACCATGAGATATGACGTCAATCGTCGTAAAACGTGACTGCTAGACAAATTATATCTAGTACAGTGCAAAAGCTGGCTAATTTAGGAAGTGTTTTATTTAACGACGCACTCAACACACTTTATTTACGGTTATATGGTGTTGGACATATGGTTAAGGACCACACAGATATTAAGAGAGGACACCTGCTGTTGCCACTTCATGGGCTACTCCTTTTCGATTAGCAGCAAGGGATCTTTTATATGCACCATCCCATAGACAGGATAACACATACCACGGCCTTTGAGGTACCAGTCATGGTGCACTGGGTGGGGTGAGAAATAGCTGAATGGGTCCACCGGCGGGGATCGATCCTAGACCGACCGTGCATCAAGCGAACACTTTACCACTGGGCTACGTCCTGCCCCCTGGCTTATTCAGTCCAGTGGGCAAGAATAAAAACGATGCCCCTTTATGAAATGGCCCAGCGTGAACCTGTGAATATATACTCAGGATCACAGTGTACTCTGACACTAAGAGGGACCGGCCTCGGTGGCTCGTGGCAGGCCATCGGTCTACAGGCTGGTAGGTACTGGATTCGGATCCCAGTCGAGGCATGGAATTTTTAATCCAGATACCGACTCCAAACCCTGAGTGAGTGCCCCGCAAGGCTCAATGGGTAGGTGTAAACCACTTGCACCGACCAGTGATCCATAACTGGTTCAACAAAGGCCATGGTTTGTGCTATCCTGCCTGTGGGAACCCTTGCTGCCTGTCGTAAAAGAGTAGCCTATGTGGCGATACCTCTAAAAACAGTGTGGTCCTTAACCATATGTCTGACGCCATATAACCGTAAATAAAATGTGTTGAGTGCGTCGTTAAATAAAACACTTCTTTCTTTCTGACACTAAGAGGGGTGAGAGACACTAAGGGGGGTGAGACACACTAAGGGGGGTGAGGCACACTAAGAGGGGTGAGACACTAAGGGGGGTGAGACTAAGGAGGGGGGTGAGACACACTAAGGGGGGGTGAGACGTAGCCCAGTGGTAAAGCGTTTGCTCGATGCACCGTCGGTTTGGGATCGATCCCTGTCTGTGTGCCCATTGGGATATTTCTCGTCCCAGCCAGTGCACCACAAATGGTATATCAAAGGCCGTGGTATGTGCTATCCTCTGTGGGATGGTGCATATAAAAGATCCCTTGCTGCTAATGGAAAAATGTAGTGAGCTTAAACAAAACTTAAAACAATGAACTGTGGTGTTGTAAGACCAGTTTTCCTTTGCTTTACCAATAGCTGCTAAATAAACAATTTTAATGTTCTGGGGTGTCATATTAAAACAGTTCTTACCGTTAATAGAACAGCTGAAAGAACAGAGTGCTTAGTGTCTTTATATAAAAACACTCTAAGACTATTTGTCAAAATGACCAAATGTTTGACATCCAGTAGACGAGGGGCGAGACGTAACCCAGTGGCAAAGCATCCGCTTGATGTGCAGTCGGTCTAGGATCGATCCCCATCAATGGGCCCATTCAGCTATTTCTCGTTCCAGCCAGTGCACCACGACTGGTACATCAAAGGCTGTGGTATGTGCTATCCTGTCTATGGGATGGTACATATAAAAGATCCCTTGTTGCTAATTGAAAAGAGTAGCCTATGAAGTGGCAACAGCGGGTTTCCTCCCTCAATATCTGTGTGGTCCTTAACCATATGTCCAACACCATATAACCGTAAATAAAATGTGTTGAGTGTGTTGTTAAATAAAACATTTCCTTCCTTCCAGTAGCCGATGATTAATAAATCGACACGTTAAATAAAACTTTTTTTTACTAATATCTGCTGAATAAACAATGTGCTGGGTTGTCATTATATTAAAACACAGTTCTTACCTTTACTGGTAACAACTAAATGAACAAAGTTCTAAAATACCTTAATATATGAAAACAACATTCGTATACTAATATCTGCTGAATAAACAATGTGCTGGGGTATAAACCAAACATTCCTTTCCTTGGAATAAAGAACAAGATAGTTACCGTACCTAAAGAAATGAACAAAATGTATTTCATGATTTACTGTATACTCCAACATTATTTTGCTATGCTGTATATTTACATTCTGAACGGGAAAACATAAAACATCAAATGGGTTCCAAGAATGTTTTTCATTAACAGCCTCTAAGCAAGTCTTGCGATATGTATTTTCGCCTTTTTTTCTTCTTTTTTTTTGCTCTGGCAGCACTGTTCCATATTTCACAGTTGATAGCCATCTAACACTGCCTTCTGCTTGGTCTAGTTTTCCTCCTGGTGGCAGCTTCCCTCCCTGCTCCTTTCACTGGCACAACTTATCTTTTATACTGTCATTAGACTTCCAGAGTTCCGCCACTGGTGCCGAGAGAAGCTCGATAGCTCATTCCTTTAAAGTATTTTTTCTCTTTGAAACAATTACTTGCTGCATCTGCAGGTTTGTGTATGTAACTGGTTGCCAGTGTTGTGGATTTACTATGAATTACAGTACGTATATGAGGTTTTATTGTACGAGTTATTATACGTAACAGATTAGATTAATTACATTTTAACTATGAATTACAGTATGTAAAAGTTTTAGTGTATGTTTACATAACAGATTAGGTTAATTGACTTTTAACTATGAATTACAGTAGGTATGAGTTTTTATTGTACGTTTTTGTAAAAGATTAGATTAATTGCATTTTAACTAGGAATTACAGTATGTATGAGTTTTTAGCGTACGTTTACTTAACGGATTGGATTAATTACATTTGAACTATGAATTACAGTATGTAAAAGTTTTAGTGTATGTTTACATAACAGATTAGGTTAATTGACTTTTAACTATGAAATACAGTACGTATGAGTTTTTATTGTACGTTTTTGTAACAGATTTTAATTAATTACATTTTAACTATGAAATACAATACGTATGAGTTTTTATTGTACATTTTTGTAACAGATTGGATTAATTACATTTTAACTATGAATTACAGTACGTATATGAGTTTTTAGTGTACGTAACAGATTAGATTAATTGCATTTTAACTATGAATTACAGTATGTATGAGTTTTTATTGTACGTTTTTGTAAAAGATTACATTAATTGCATTTTAACTATGAATTACAGTACATATGAGTTTTTCGTGTACGTTTTTATAGTAGATTAGGTTAATTGCATTTTAAAAGTTAATCAATTGTGAGAAGTAAGTTATAATTTAGGTATCGTCAGACATTCACTTTCTTAGACAGTTGGAAACGGGCCTCAATAACACATACCGTTTTGCGATAGACTCCCTAAGTACATTTTTGTGATGTGTACAATTTGAAAACAACCATTTGTGTCTGCAATGCATATCTGTAGTGAAAGTAATGCATGCATATACATTTTGTGACAAGGTGAAGTGTGAATTAAACAACATTTATATGCAAACATTTTGAGTTAAATGATTGTATTGGATTAGCCTATGTAAGCAGTTGTCAGCAACTCGAAAAGATATATTTGGTCAGAGAAATGTGATGGAATCTTTTCGATTCCATCCAGAACTTTTATTACAATTTCTTCGAGATACTGACTTTTATTGTAAATTTTAATTTGATCTATCTGTGATATTTGTATTTTTGCACAGTTCTTTACACTGTGTTTTTATTTAATTGTTGAATTTTTATATTGATGTTGATCATCACTTTTGTTTTGCATTAACCATAGTTTGACACCCAATAGGCGATGTATTTTTCGTGCTGGGGTGTCGTTAAACATTCATTCATTCATTCATTCATTCAGGGTGCCGCGAATAATACCCGTTTTACAGTATATAAAAGATCCCTTGCTGCTAATGAAAAATGTCAGGGATTTAATTATACAGGTGTTGTGTGGGTCCGAACAAAGGACCCTTCCTAAAAGAAAGTGGCTCTGGAAATCCCCAATTACCATGCTAAAAATTCCCAGTGTATATATATATATATATATATATATATATATATATATATATATATATATATATACTGATGGAAAGAAATAAAGGATCACACAGATTACAACAAGAAATAATGACTGCATCATAAATCAATTCATATTGTCAGAAGTGGAATGGGAACATATAGGCAGCACATTCAACACTACAGACATTCAATCCCACATTACAACTTGGTATGAAATACAGACATTACTATGCTAGTAGTGAATTAAATTTGGTCTACAATTTGATGTATCTCCTTATTTCTTTCCATCAGTATATATATATATATATAAAATATATATATCTGTTCTAATAAATTAATTTTACGGTGGTGTTCTGCATTATTCAGTGGCCTGAAAAAAAGAGAGAATTTTTCAAACTAATTTTCCCAATCCCATCAGACATGGGATGCTGGCGAAATATTCTGGATAAATCCCTGAATGTAGTGGGTTTTCTTTAAGACGGAGTCAAAAATTACCAAATGTTTGACATCCAATAGCTGATGAATAATTAATCAGTGTCCTCTAGTGGTGTCGTTAAACAAAACAACTTGAACTTGATGTCTGAGAAATTAAAGATGATTAATAAAGCAGGGGCAGTTTGAAAGATTTTTATTCTGAAGACATTTGGACAAGGGAGACAATAAATATAAATGATTACAATTGGTAGATTCATGCTTTTAATTTTTTTTATATTGAGGTGAGGCACTGTCCAGCCCAGCCCCAGTTTTTACTATTATGTGGGGTTCACTACCAAACCAGGGCAGTGTTAGATGGCTATCAACTGTGAAATATGGAACAGTGCTGCCAGAAACACATTGAATATACAGACACTGATATTCTAAACAAGAAAATATATTTAATATTAAATTTAAGCGTAGAAATAGTTTATTAGTCGGAAACATCTTAAAATGCAGCAAACTCAGGAATGTCCCTTTAAGACAACCAGAAAGACATTGAATATACAGACACTGATATTCTAAACAAGAAAATATATTTAATATGTAAGTTTAAGCGTAGAAATATTTTATTAGTCGGAAACATTTTACAATGCAGTAAACTCAGGAATGTCCCTTTAAAAAGGCTAGATATTAGCCTCACAATGGCAGCAAACTCTTTAAAGGAAACATGACACAAGACCATATTATAGCTCATTTTAAAAGCAAAATGATATAAAAATAATATACAAATAAGTTTATAACAATAAAATACGCGTAGTTAACTTAAAATTAAGAAATTACGCCAATCAGTATCAAAGTACGATTTATGCATATTTATTCGTGAGCATTCGGAAAAAAAGGGAAGTGACGTCGGAGCCGCTGTACTCTTCCATTGTTAACTGTTTATATATGGAGTAAGGGCCTTACGATCTTTTCAGTCCAGCAGTGCCGTACTGCGCAGCCTTTGGGTGTAAAAATAAACAGTTTAAAACGATCGGGGATTGTCTTTTTACGGTTTTCCAAAGGATTGTATCCGAAGAAAGATGCGTGTATTTTATCGCAAAACAAAAAATTGGACACCAACACCGCATAGTACTTTGGTGTCAGCCTATTTTAGTATTTACAGCCCGGAGCCCGAACGTTACCCATAGACAAAAACAGTACTCAGTTGCGAATGCCGAGGTGTACATTGTACATATTTGGCACAAAGATACACCTCAGCATGATGATGGGTTTTATTTATATATGTTAAAACAAAAATGTCGATGTTTTTATTATTTTTTTCTTTTTAAAAAAGAAGAGAGATGTTAGATTTAACAAAATGTGTAGGCCTACATAGACAAACGTCTGTATTCACCGTACGAAGAAGGATTTGAAACGTCATCTCATAATGTATTTAAATTAAAATAATGGCATATACAACATAGGATTTGGTTCATGAGGAAAACACTACATCTCAGTGACGAATCGGAGTGTATTTAAATATTGTTGTGTGTTGCAAAAAAATTACCACTAAATAATAATTTTAAATCATGGGATTTTAATCTTCGGGACGGAGTAATGTTACAAAAACGTTCCTCCCTCTTCCCTGTAAGCCCCAAAGTAACACGAAGTTCAATACAAAATAAAATTACAAAACTACTGTCGAAAAAGAAAATTATGTCGTGAGTGGTCGTTTTTACTACCGCACCCTACCAATATGTTTTTTTTTTAAGAGAGAGAAATACTAGAACCCCGGATGCTGACTTATTTAGTTAAAAAGATTATCGGAGTGTTGTTTTAGTTGGAGGTTGAAAGTGAAGCCCTTGTCTTTCCGTGGTTTACCTGCACAGCCCGAACCCCGAACATGAAAAATGCGATATTTTCTAAAAAAATAAAAATAAAAAATGTTTGTCCTACATTTATATTTTTTACATATTTAAATACATCATATCGAGGTGTATCTTTATGCTAAATATGAACAGTATACACCTCGGCATTAGCATCCGAGTTTTGGTTTTGTCTCCGGGTTACTTTCGGGCTTCGGGCTGTAAATTGGTCGACCGGTCTGGTCTGGCACCATCGGTTTCTCCACCCTCAGACTCGCTATCCGTTTTTTCTTCAGTATAATTGTTGTAAGTAAATGTGTGTCTTTCTTCATTTACTAACATCTCAAATTGATACGGCAAAACGTTTTGCGAATGAACACTCATTGTTTTGGTAAGCTATGCAAGTCTTAGATTCTTTATGAGTGGTACGGACTAATGCTTTTAAGTGTAAGGCTTCAGATCAAGCGACGCATCTCTGACGTCACGGACCTCGTGATTGCCCTGCTCATTAAAGATCGGCAATTTCCACTAAGAGCTCGTATCGGGGTTTTTTTTTTTATGGAGATATTTTAAGTAATTAATTTTTTTAAATTATTTTGTTTAGGTGATTCAATTTATAATTAATTGTACATGGTTGGTGCCAAATATAGGTCACGTGACATGTTTCCTTTAAGGCTTTTTCCCTCTCAGGGTCTGTTCCCACCTTCTACTGCAGGCGGTCCCTCCTCTCCTCTTCTCCCTCCCCCCCCCACCTTTCTTTTCATGGACGGAGGAGATGGCCAAGGCTGGCTCTTGTGCCCATGACAGGCATGCGCTACAACAGCTTGTTCTGAATGTGCACGTAAAACCCTATGACCTGACATGACAAGGGTCTGTTAGCTGGAAACATCTAACAATGGCAACAAACTCTTTTAAAACATTCCCCCTCTGTGGACCCATTTTCTGATTTTGTTTCCCCCATCCCAACCAGTGTCCCACGACTGGTAGATCAAAGACTGTGGTATGTACTGTAGTGTCTGTATGAAAGGACATATAAAATATCCCTTGCAGCTAATGGGAAAAATGTAGCGGGTTTCCTGTAAGACTTACTGTCAGAATTATGAAATGTTTGACATCCAATATGTGTTCTAGTGTGTCATTAAACAGAACAAACTTTTAACCTTTTTTGGTACATGGAATTATATAAGAATTGTCTGTTGTTTGGGGGGAGGGGGGAATTTATTGATGTATAACAGTCACAAAGTGTATAAAGTCACATAATGTAGCAAAGCGATTTTATACTAAATTTGTGATTGTTATACATCAATAAATTCACAAAATAGGTATAAACAGTTATAAACAGTTTTTATAGTTACAAACAATCCAACTTATTTTGTTAAAAATACACATAAACAAGTTTTTAACATCCTTTCTATGACATGTTTTATGTCCCATTTGACATAATGACATAATTTTTTGAGGGATGGGACGTAGCCCAGTGGTAAAGCGTTCGCTTGATGCACAGTCGGTCTGGGATCGATCCCCGTCGGTGGGCCCATTGGGCTATTTCTCGCTCCAGCCAGTGCACCACGACTGGTATATCAAAGGCCGTGGTATGTGTTATCCTGACTGTGGGATGGCGCATATAAAAGATCCCTTGCTGCTAATCGAAAAAGAGTAGCCCATGAAGTGGTGACAGCGGGTTTCCTCTCTCAGTATCTGTGTGGTTCTTAACCATTTGTCCAACGCCATATAACCGTAAATAAAATGTGTTGAGTACATCATTAAATAAAACATTTCCTTCCTTCCTTCATTTTCTGAGGTTTTTCGAAGGATCACATTCAGTTTTTTAGTGATGTCATCCAGTCAAAATACAATATATCATATAACAGTGAGAAATTTGTAATTATGAGATAAACGTCTCAAATTGTAAGGTTTGAAAATTCATTTATCAGTAAATGGACTAGCTTTGACACTTGCCAAATTCACCAATTGCAAATTATAAGAACAACTGGCAAATTTTATGTTAATTTGGTAAAATAATTTCGTGTAAAAATTGATATTTTGTTAGAAAATAAAAGGGTTTCTGCAAGTTGCGAAGTGGTAAAATGTTCTGCTCACCAACAGCTAGTCCTGACAACTGTAAACATTTCGATTATTTGGTACACTATATATTTTGTTTTGGTATTACCAGTATATAAAATGCAGAGTTCTTTGATGCCCACAGCTGTTAAAATGTTCAGTGCCATTGAAGTGGAGGGCAAGGTTATCTTTAATTCCGATAGAAACGATCTAGAACGTTTTGGCATGGCCTGACCAATTAGATGGCTACAGATTGCAGTGACAAGAGAAGGTGTTTAAAGATGTATGTATGAATCTGGCTGCAGTTGGAACTTGCTGGAATTGTTCCATTTCTGTTTTAATGGATAGAAAAATCCCAAAAGAAAAGGAATAGGTGCTCACCTCACCTGTTCAATGTGATAATTAAGAAGAAGAAAGGAATGTGTAATGATATCTCGGCACATTTTAAGTTTGATGTGCTAATGGTTATTTAAATATAGAGCTGGGTGGTATTGAAATTTGAGCTTCGGTACTGGTATCGGTATTTTTGGGGTGATTTATGGTACGGTATTTGGTAGTGACACAGTACCAATACCGATACCGATATCGATGGTATTTTCAATATACTCTGCCTTAAATGCATGCCTGAGTTCAGGCTCACCTGCTAATTTTATCTTTAGAAATAAAAAAATTAAATTCCATACACAAGGCTCTCATCTGATTTATACCCAACTCATGTTGTGTTCATCAGATATATTGTTAGTGCTTTACTAAATGGTAGGAGACATTTTTCGATTCCAAAATTTCAGTATTTTGAAATTTGCTCGGTACGGTAAATCAGTATTAACATGATGCTGATACCAAACAGTAGGCTATATACACCCAGTGGGTTTCTCATCTTCTAAAAGAAGTGTTGAAATAATCACATGTTGCACACCAAACAGCCGCAGTTTAAAATATGCTTACTGGGTAGATGTCATTAAATAAATTCTTTCCTTTCTCACAGGGCGAGACGTAGCCCAGTGGTAAAGCGTTCACTCGATGTGCGTCAGTCTGGGATCGAACCCTGTCAGTGGGCCCATTGGGCTATTTCTTGTTCCAGTCAGTGCACCATGACTGGTATATCAAAGGCCATGGTATGTACTACCCTGTCTGTGGGATGGTGCATATAAAAGAACCCTTGCTGCTAATTGAAAAGAGTAGCCCATGAAGTGGCGACGGTGGGTTTCTCTCTCAGTATATGTGTGGTCCTTGACCATATGTCTGACGCCACTACACCGACTTCTCTGTCACTAACAACTAACAAAGTACCACTAACCCTCTGTCGTGAAGAGAGAGCCCACATAGGTGACGTGTGTGCCCAGGATTGTATGCTTGAACCAAATGAGTAGGTGTTAGGCCACTACACCGACTTCTCTGTCACTAACAACTAACAAAGTACCACTAACCCCCTCTGTCGTGAACAGAGAGTCCACATAGGTGAGGTGTGTGCCCAGGATTGTATGCTTGAACCGTAATTGGTTAAGAATTTTGAGGACTTGAGTCAAACATGGATTAAGTTTCTGATTTATATTATCACTCTTGAAAATGTGGAACGTTTCTATATATCTGAAATATTGTGGAAGTAAAATAAGGCGGAAAGCAAAACTTATCAGGAAGCATGTTGTTACATTTTGTGTGATGTTTGCTGTTTGCTCCCTGTCAATTTGGGGTCGGGACGTGGCCCAGTGGTAAAGCGCTCACTTGATGCGTGGCCAGTCTAGGATCGATACCCATCGGTGGACACATTGGGCTATTTCTCATTTCAGCCAGTGCTCCACAACTGGTGTAACAAAGGCCGTGGTATGTACTATCCTGTCTGTGGTATGGTGCATATAAAAGATCCCTTGCTGCTGATTGAAAAGAGTAGCCCACGAAGTGGCGACAGCGGGTTTCCTCTCTCAATATCTGTGTGGTCCTTAACCATATGACTGACGCCATATGACCGTAAATAAAATGTGTTGAGTGCATCATTAAATAAAACATTTCCTTCCTTCCCTGTCAATTTTGAGTCCTGTTCACTAACCATTAAGCCACAATGATACTCCTGTGTACAACTGGAATGTAAGAGTGAGTTCTGTATTTATGTTGAGAGGAATGTGCACATGTGGAAGACATTGACAGTGAAATGTGTGTCACACTTACACTCCATTACAGGTGCTGTTCAGGTACGCTGGGAGAACTCGGAACAACATTGCTTCCTCCCCATGCCGACATCTGGTACCCATTTACTCCCTTATCCATTAGTAGTAATATGCTAATATCCTTTATTCTGATATTGTTATGGATTGATTTTAAATTAGACTGTTAATGTGATCTTTGTGAAGAAAATCTTAAATGGATTGGTCATTAACAAGTGAAAAAGGAATTATTATATGACAATGAGATGATGATTTTATGTCGGGCATCCAAGACAATGTGCTAAAGGGAGACTACTCCTGCAGCTCAGCATACATAATAATTTTTGTAACCCAGAATTAAGTAAATAATCCATTTATGTGATGTTTTCTTCTTTAAAAAAAAAAAAAATCCATTTAAGGTTTAAGCATGCTGTCCTGGCACACACCTCAGTTGTTTCGATTGTTCACAATGGATTAATTGTTAGTTGATGACAGTTAGTGAGAGAGACTTTGAAGCACTGGCCTTACATCTCCCCATTGTGTGCCATTAACACTCACTCGTATCAAGGCTAGGATCGATTCCCATTGGTGGGTCCATTGAGCTATTTCTTGTTCCAGCCAGTGCACCTCAACTTGCATATCAAAGGCTGAGGTATGTACTACCCTGTGTGGGATGGTGCATATACAAGATCCCTTGCTGCTAATCGAAAAGAGTCGCCCATGAAGTGCCGACAGCGGGTTGCCTCTCAATATCTATGTGGTTCTTAGCCATATGTCTGATGCCATTTAACTGTAAATAAAATGTGTTGAGCGTCGTTAAATAAAACATTTTTCTTTCTTTCAATTATGATTCTTCAACATAGGAGATATACATTTTTTTAATTTAACAATACTCTCAGAAAAGGAATATTTAACTTCACATCCGTACAGTTTAAAAATACAGCTACTTGGTGTCTAACATGTAGGGTCATAGAATCAACTGGCCCAGTGTCCCATGTCTGGTACATCAAAGACCATGGTATGTACTGTCCTGTCAATGGGAAGGTGCATCTAAAAGATCTCTTGCTGCTTTTTATTATTAGTAGTACATGTAATAGGCTATATGGTGTCTACAGGTTGCCTCTCTTACCCATCCCAACCAGTAGCCCATGTCTGGTACATCAAAGACCATGGTATGTACTGTACTGTCAGTGGGACAGTGCATCTAAATAATCTCTTGCTGCTTTTTATTATTAGTAGTACATGTAATAGCCTATATGGTGTCTACAGGTTGTCTCTCTTACCCATCCCAACCAGTGCCCCATGTTTGGTACATCAAAGACCATGGTATGTACTATCCTGTCAATGGGAAAGTGCATATTAAAGGTTCCTTGCTGCATTTTATCATTAGTAATAATAATAATAGCCTATATGGTGTCCTTTCTTTCTTTTTCTTGATTAAATGTCAAAATAACCCTATGTTATGCACCAAATAGCAAAGGTTTAAAAATGTGTAGTGGTGATATTAAACTTAAATTCTTTTCCTTCAGTAATAGCCACTGATTGATTACAGGTCTTGAACTTATACATTTGTAACCCATGACACCCAGTGGTAAAAAAGCGCTCACTTAATGTGCGGTCAGTTACGGATCGATCCCTGTCAGTGGTCCCATTGGGCTATTTCTCGCTCCAGCCAGTGCACCACAACTGGTATATCAAAGGTTATGGTATGTGCTATCCTGTCTGTGGAATGGTGCATATAAAAGATCCCTTGCTACTAATGGGAAAATGTAGCGGATTTCATCTCTATGACATACCGGCCTCGGTGGCGTCGTGGTTAGGCCATCAGTCTACAGGCTGGTAGGTACTGGGTTCGGATCCCAGTCGAGGCATGGGATTTTTAATCCAGATACCGTCTGCAAACCCTGAGTGAGTGCTCAACAAAGGCCATGGTTTGTGCTATCCTGCCTGTGGGAAGCGCAAATAAAAGATCACTTGCAGATAATCGGAAAGAGTAGCCCATGTAGTGGCGACAGCGGGTTTCCTCTCAAAATGTGTTGAGTGCGTCGTTAAATAAAACATTTCTTTCTTTCTCTATGACTGTCAAAATGACCATATGTTTGACATCCAATAGCCAATGATTAATAAATCAATGTGTTCTAATGGTGTCGTTAAACAAAACCATTAAGTCTTCAGTGTTCTTCATGTCAAGGTCTGCATTTGCACTGTCCCATAGTTAAATCAGTACCATTGAGTCCATTGAGGAAAATCTACCACTGAGCTGCATTGGGGCTATTTCTTGTTCCAACCAGTGCATCTCAACTGGTACATGTATATCAAAGGTCGTTATATGTGTTTTCCTGTCTGTGGGAAAGTGCATATAAAAGATCCCTTGCTGCATTAGGAAAAATGTAGCAGGTTTCCTCTGATGACTACGTGTCAGAATTACCAAATGTTTGACATCCATTTAATTAATCAATGTGCTCGAGTAGTGTCATTAAACAAAACAATCTTTTAACTTCGCATCGCTAGATCGAATCACTGTTCTCTGATTGGTTTTATCCCGATCCCAACCATTGCTCTGCAACTGGTATATGAAAGCCATGGTATGTGTTGTGCTGTCTGTGGGAAAGTTGATATAAGAGCTCACTTGCTGCTAATGGAAAAATGTTTCCTTTGTGTAAAATGTTTTTCAAATGTTTAACATCCAATAGTCAGTGATTAATAAATTAGTGTGCTCTAGTGGTGTTGTTAAAGAAAACAAATTTTAAACTTTTGTTTTTTACTTAGCATTGATTATATTCATATACAGTGAAACCTGTCAAGACTGGACCCTCTGTAAACCAGATGTTTTACAGATTCCCTTCTATAAAGCCAGTATAGAACTTAACCTCTCTAAACCACATCCCTCTTTAAACCAAACATTTTTATTGGTCAGAAGGGTGTCCGGTTTAGAGGGGTTTCACTGTAGTCATCATTGATTGTATTTTAAAAAACATTTTAGTTGAATGCACATATTTTTTGGTGCTGGGGTATCATTAAATATTCATCATTCATTCATTCACTTGTTGAATATACTATGCATTTGTCTAATTTTAACACAATTCTATACATTAATTTACCATGATGCACCAAATAGATGATTCCCAATATCTCGGTGGCATTGTGCTTATTAAGGTATGCGGTGGCGTTGTGGTTAGGCCATCGGTCTACAGGCTGGTAGGTACTGGTTTTAGATCCCAGTTGAGGCATGGGATTTTTAATCCAGATACCGACTCCAAACCCTGAGTGAGTGCTCCGCAAGGCTCAATGGGTAGGTGTAAACCACTTGCACCGACCAGTGATCCATAACTGGTTCAACAAAGGCCATGGTCCTTGACCATATGTCTGACACCATATAACCGTAAATAAAATGTGCTGAGTATGTCATTAAATAAAACATTTCTTTCTTTCTATAGTTGATATGGAATTGGTGCACCAAGAATTTCAAACACTATCAGGAGACATTCTTTAAAGTAAAAAAAACAAAAAAAAAGTTAATGAAAAAAAAAGAAATGTATAAACCACAAAGTTGCTTTCATGAATGAAAATTGAAAGACCAGCTGCCAGTGTGATTTATATCAGCGTAAGCCGTTCCCAGGCTTACATATATTGACGTTTCAACAGCTGGAATCGGCAAGGAAATGCTTTGAAACTTATGGTTTAGCATTTCAGTGATGGCATTCTTTGCATTTCAACCACTATGACATAAATATGTAAACTAACAGTAGACTGTTCTTTGGTCTTTTCATTAAACCTATTTTGTTTTGAGTGGATTTTTTAGGTTTTTTGTTTTTTGTTTCTGTTAAATGTTTTGCTATAGTAAAATCTATTTTGTTAGTCCAAGCGCAGGGAACTATAGGAAGGAAGGAAATGTTTTATTTAACGACGCACTCAACACATTTCATTTACAGTTATATGGTGTCAGACATATGGTAAAGGACCACACAGATACTGAGTGAGGAAACCCGCTGTCGCCACTTCATGGGCTACTCTTTTCGATTAGCAGCAAGGGATCTTTTATATGCACCATCCCACAGACAGGGTAGTACATACCACAGCCTTTGATATACCAGTCGTGGTGCACTGGCTGGAGCAAGAAATAGCCCATTGGGTCCACCGACGTGAATCTATCCTAGACATCTCCATCCTGTCTGTCTGTCTGTCTGTCTGTCTGCCTGTCTGTCTGCCTGTCTGCCTGCCTGCCTGCCTGCCTGCCTGCCTGCCTGCCTGCCTGTGTCTGTCTGTGTCTGTGTCTGTCTGTCTGTGTCCATTCATCTGTCTGTTCCTTCCGTCTGTCCCACCATATAGTTTTTTAGATTTTTTTTTTTCACAATGCATAAATGTTAGCATAGTTGGAGTTAAATTAACACATCCTAATCACAGAACACTGTAATGAAACACATTAAAAAAAAAATTGATTCACACACCAAGCTAAATATATTAAAGCGCAACACATTTTTAAAAAAATGATTCACGCACCAAGCTAAATTAAAGTGCAAACAAAAAGTCAGGAACAAATTTTTGAAAAGCAGTGGTCTTGCACACATGTAAATGTTAGCACTGTCTGAGTTATATTAACTTGCCCCCTGCGACAATCGGCCTCTCACTTGTATGATGTGTAAAAATAGCATTACCTCTGTGCTGTGCTTGAGAATGTCAAACAATTTCATCGCCTCACAGGTACTAATCGGTCTGAGCGACAGCATGTAGCATGAATGTGAGAAAAGTCTAAGGAATGTTGATTATCAGTAAGATTTTAAATTTAATTTTACATTTATTTGTATTCATTTTTGTTTTCATTTATATTGCATGTGTAGGCATATAGGAACACAGGGAATATTTTGTTTTCAAAATCTTGATTAGTGATATTTCTAGTCGACTGAAAATTGATTAGCAATTACTGTTGAATTAAATTGTTTTAAAATTGTGTAGCGATCTCTCAAACTTGCATAGCGAATTGCGACGCGATACTGAACAAAATGTTTCCTGGAATAATGTTTGAAGTTAAGGGGCACAATCTCAAATGGGAGGATTTTATCGTTATTTATATAGAGTAGGACAAAAAAACATACATTTTCGTTCTCATGTGGGGGTAGCGGAAGCCCCCTAGGCCCCCCAGTTTCTATGGTTTGATGAATTTAAGCCAATTATTGTATTGTTTTAATTTAAATAGAATTATAACATTTCGTGAATAGACTGTAATACTATTTTATTTAAATATATATTTATAATTTATTGCATGTGTTTGTAGGTTATTTTGTATGGTTTTAATGTCTTAATATAGCATTTCATTACTAGACTAATAATATTTCATATTTGTATGTCTAGTGGTTTTCCCAAAAATTATAACCAAACTGAATATGGAATTATTTAAAAAGTATGGGGACTATAACTGTGATATTTCACACCCATTACTATATGGATGTTTGCCACCTTCAGTGAAAGCTTAGGCCATAGGTAAAATATTCAAAATTGTAATAAAAAAAAATACAATGCCAGAAAGGAGGACAGTAAGTGCAATGGGCGTCACATTGTTTTTACTTACAGTTCTGAATCTGTTGCTATATTATACTATTTTACCTATGGGCCTAATATTTGGAGTGTTATAAGTGAATAGAGCTTCCTTCACTCCCTCATTTTCATATTTTGTTAGAAAGATAAAAAGGTATATAACATTTATTTCAAAATTTTGGTATCTGTTTTTGCAATACATATATAGAGATTATTATATGAGCTTGTGTGTCATACTGATTTTATGAAATGAGCGACAGGATTATTGTACATGAATCCTAACACGAGTTTCGTAATATCAGTACGATTCACACACAAGTGTAATAATTTCTTTATTATTCACATTATCAAAAATATTATTTTCATGAATAACGAGCTAGGACCATGGCAAAACATTTCAAACGTAACTAAAAAGAGACGACGAAACAACATTGTTTCCCAAAATGACGTCATGTTGATAAGCTTTTACACTGGGGAAGCCGTATTAAGTTATGCTGTCGCTTCACAACATTACGTCATTTGTTGTGCACGTGAAATCATTATGACACACGTGGGTCATACTGGTTATATTTCCCTGAATATCTGGAACTACGTGGATAATAAAATGTTTAACAGTGCATAATCTATGGAAAAGGCTTGCTAAATATGATTAAACAAAACCTGTATAAAGGGGTACCTCTGTATATAGGTTGTGAGTTATGAAAGTTGTACAATTTTTTTTTAACAACACCACGAGAGCACATTGATTAATTAATCATCAGCTGTTGGATGTCATACATTTGGTGATTCTGACACGTAGTCGTCCGAGGAAACCCGCTACATTTGACCTAATGCGGCAAGGGATGTTTAATATGCATTTTCCCACAGACAGAAAACCACATACCATGGCCTTTGACCAGTTGTGAGGGGCAGGATATATCCGAGTGGTAAAGCACTCTTTTGATGCGCAGTTAGTGTGGGATCAATCCCCATCAGTGGGGCCCATTGGGATATTTCTAGTTTCAGCCAGTGCACCACGACTGGTATATTAAAGGCTGTGATATGTGCTATCCTGTCTGTGGGATGGTGCATATAAAAGATCTCTTGCTGCTAATGGAAAAATGTAGCTGATTTCCTCTCTAAGACTGTCAAAACTACCAAATGTTTGACATTCAATAGCCAATAATTAATAAAACAAACTTTGACCAGTGTGGTGCACTGCATCCTCTGCAATTAAGAAAATGTCCATGGCAAAAAAACATGCCATTGAATAACTAAATTGATAGTCCAATGCAAAAAACGGCCGTAGAGAATTAAAAACCAATTGCTGTGGGCAATTTCAGGGGTTGCACTGGTTGGAACGAGCTAAAACCCCAATCAGTTGAATGGAAAAAATTGTACAATGTTCTGCATTGTTGACTTGATCTAAAGTAAAGTTTGTTTTATTTAACGACACCACTACAGCACATTTATTTTTTATCTTATCATCGGCTATTGGACGTCAAACATATGGTCATTCTGACACTGTTTTTTTAGAGGAAACCCGCTGTTGCCACTACATGGGCTACTCTTCCGATTAGCAGCAAGGGATCTTTTATTTGCGCTTCCCACAGGCAGGATAGTACAAACCATGGCCTTTGTTGAATGGATCACTGGTCGGTGCAAGTGGTTTACACCTACCCATTGAGCCTTGCAGAGGACTCACTCAGGGTTTGGAGTCGGTATCTGGATTAAAAATCCCATGCCTCGACTGGGATCCGAACCCAGTACCTACCAGCCTGTAGACCGATGGCCTAACCACGATGCCACCAAGGCTGGTGACTTGATCTCTACCTGTGTTAATTAAAAATTCTGGTCATGCTTGCGTAGTCACAGAGAATATTAGCTTTCGACTTCCTCACTGAAATGCTAACATTGAAACAAGCTGCCACACAAAGCGAACCAGTACATGTACTGGGAAATAAGCCATGCATCTTTCTCATACAGATTACAAACATGCTTAGCATTTCCCATGCTCCACACAATATACTATAGTGGACTGGTTCACACACTGCTTATATAGTAAAGCAGGTCACACATTTATAGTGGGGTATTTGTCTCAATGAAATACCATAAATCACATCTTAATAGTAAAGTTAACTGTAGTTTTATTCATAGTGGTTATTTAAGTAAACCAGTTACATACAGTAAATCACTGTGTTGTAGTGGCCGTAAATCACATGTTAATTAATAGTAAAGTTAACTGTAGATTTATTCATAGTGGTTATGTAAGTAAACCAGTTACATTTAATAAACCACTGTGTTGTAGTGATAAAGTATAAAAAAAGGATTGCAGGCAACTTATGGGAAGTGTGTCCTGGATGGAGAAGCCAGCTAGAGCAAACACCTGCACCCAGGACATGCGTGCACTACAACTGCTTGTTCTGAATGTGCACTTTAAACACTATGACCATTACCATCATGACCACTTGTTGAAGTAAAATGTTTTTATTAACATTCTCCTATAACCCTGAAAGTTAAAGCATATCCATCCTGGTTAGTTAAAGTTTGTTTTGTTTAACGACACCACTAGAGCACATTGATTAATTAATCAATGGCTATTGGATGTCAAACATTTGGTAATTGTGACTCCTAGTCGTCAGAGGAAACCAGCTACATTTTTTCTAATGCAGCAAGGGATCTTTTATATGCACCATCCCACAGACAGGAAAGCACATACCACGGCCTTTGTCCAGTTGTGGTGTACTGGTTGGAATGAGAAAAAAAACAATCAGCTGAATGGATCCACCAAGGTGGTTCGATCCTGCGATGCAAGCACCTCGAGCGAGCACTCAACCGACTGAGCTAAATCCCAGGATAGAATGACATCTTGTTTGAAATCTTTCATTAAAATCTTCTTGCATATTTGAATTTAGATCTGTTAAGTTCACAGGGTTTTAGAATTTGATTTTACATATTGTGGGTGATAATGGAAGGAAAAAGAATGTTTGATACTTTGACATATTTCAGTATATAGTTGAAAGAGTGACGTAGTTAAAATTTTGTTTTTATTAACAAGACCACTTCCATTCATTCATTCATTTATATCTATTTTCTATCTATCTTCAGCCTGAACAGGATAAAGCAGATATCCGTCGTCATTTAACCAATTATTATCTTTATCCTGCAGACTCTAAAAATTCAGGGAAAAAGGGAAAAAGCTATTCTTTCTGTTGTTTCAGCCACATTGTACGATGACCTAGAGGTCAAATGAGCGATTTTGTAATTTAGGCTATGCATGTGACGTCACAAGGGTGACGTCAAACGTCCTATTCTGCTAGTAGCAAGATATGACCTCTTTATCTGTATTCATATTCTGTCAAAAGAAACGGTGGTTGCAGGGTAAATTACGTTAAATTTTAAGTTAAAGATGAAAGAAACAAAAAGTGCTATTCATCAAATACAGTGTTTGAAATAAGCACTTATTTGTTTGTCCCGACAAGTGAAAACGTATTCGAACAAGCAAAAATGTGCCTCCGTGGTTGTCCAGTGAATAAGTAAAACATTTCAGTGCAGTTTCATTTTGAGCAATCACATCATCCTTGTACTTGAATAAAACAAATCTATTTATTTGGACAAGTGAAAATATTGGCGGACAAATAGATTTCTAGATGTATTTGTCCGGTGGTAAATGTTTTTGCTTATTTCTATCACTGAAATATATTTAAAAATTACATTTGCATATGTTAAATTTGCTGGGTACAAGACCAGAACAAGGGTGTAAAAACTGACTGTCATTGACCTTGCTGTCCTATTTGGTTGAGGTTGCAGATATCAATAATTCACATTTTAGCAAATTAACATCTGCTCATGGGATTATTCCATGTATTAGCATTCACAGAATTACTGTGAAACCTTCCTGTGTTTAGCCCCTGTCGTGAGTCACAGAGAAATCTCATCTTTCATACATTATTGATATGAAGACCAATTTCCTCCTCAGTTCCCTTTGTTTGGGAGACAGGAGGTTTGTGAAAGACATTGCTTAATGTATGGTATTTCTTGCTGTACATGTTGTCACTGTTATTCTGTGGTGTGCAACAGAGCGGTGCGCCCATTCCTTGTTATTTCATCTTGTAGTGGACATAAATAGCCTGTCTCCAGATTCAGTGAGTGTTAAAAGAGTGAGTAAAAATGGATACTAGTTATTTCTCATTACATTTCAACTTGTTTTGGTGTTTATATCCAATTAAGGTTCAAGCACGCTGTCCTGGGCAGGCACCTCAGCTATCTGCGCTGTCTGTCCAGGACAGTGGGTTAGTTGTTAATTCGCTAGTGGCTAGTGAGAGAAAAGTGGGTGTAGTGGTCTTACACCTACCCATGGAGCCCTCAAGAACTCGATCTGGGTTGAATCCAGCCGGTACTGGGCTGCGAACCCTGTATCTACCAGGCTGTAGGCCAATGGCTTAACCACTGCACCACCGAAGCCGGTATTATTTCTCAGTGTAATTTACTAATGGTTATTTAATATTAAATTAAGTAAATACTTGATAAACATTTTTTTCTTTCCCATTTTCCTTTTCTTTCTCTCTCTTTTAAAAGATTTGATGGCACATATTTTCACAGTGCCAACTCTAGTGGTGCTGTTAAACAATAACGTAAACAAGCTTTACAATCCATATATGTTGCAAAGAGATTACTGACCCAGTCATTTAGGAACATTTTCCTTCAAAGATTAAATGAATTTATGAATTCAGTTTATCATGGCCATAACTAACAGGTGGGGGGCAAGGATGGCAGTTGCCCCCCTAACCATTTCAGTAAAAATAATTGAAACTTAAAAGGAAATCCTCTTCTAAAGTCCAGCCAGTACACCACGACTGGTACATCAAAGGCTGTGGTATGTGCTATCCTGTTTATGGGATGGTGCATATAAAAGATCCCTTGCTGCTAATCGAAAAGAGTAGCTCATGAAGTGGTGACAGCGGGTTTCCTCCCTTAATATATGTGTGGTCCTTAACCTTATGTCTGACGCCATATAACCGTAAATAAAATGTATTGAGTGTGTCATTAAATAAAAAATTTCCTTCCTTCTTCCTCTTCTAACGTGTTTGAAGAGTTTTAGGTATGCGCAGAATGCATCTCTTCCCCCCCCCCAAACCCCCCCAAAAAAACCCCCCAAAAAACCAAAAGAACAAATTCCTAGTTACATCTCTGATTATAATACACTTATTATAAGCACATGTTTAAAAATGTTTGAATGTAATCAACCCCTACAGTTGCCCATATAGCAATCAGCAATGGTGTGGATATTGCCGCCAAGTTTTGAATTCTCTACTGGTACATATTTATGTATTACATTTGACTTCTTTTTTTTTTACCGCCTCGGTGGCGTCGTTGTTAGGCCATTGGTCTACAGGCTGGTAGCTACTGGGTTCGGATCCCAGTCGAGGCATGGGATTTTTAATCCAGATACCAACTCCAAACCCTGAGTGAGTGCTCCGCAAGGCTCAATGGGTAGGTGTAAAACCACTTGCACTGACCAGTGATCCATAACTGGTTCAACAAAGGCCAAGGTTTGTGCTATCCTTCCTGTGGGAAGCGCAAATAAAAGATCCCTTGCTGCTAATTGGAAAGAGTAGCCCATGTAGTTGTGACAGCGGGTTTCCTCTCAAACTCTGTGTGGTCCTTAACCATATGTCTGATGCCATATAACCGTAAATAAAATGTGTTGAGTGCGTCGTTAAATAAAACATTTCTTTCTTTTTTCTTTCTTTTGACTTTTTTTTTCTCCACTTGGCATGTTTTTTCGCTATGAACATTTTCTTAACTGCAAGGGGTTGTAGATTAATTCTTTTTACGCATATTTAAAACCTTTATAAAGTATTAAACATTCCAGTAAATTCCATACAGCGTTAACAAAAATGTTTCTTTGGCAGAAAGTCAAACACTTTTCTTTACAACTGACCATGACTTTAATCATGTGTAATTCGGCTGGCGGTGAACTCCTGTGAATATGTTTTATATCAACACGTATCGAGATTGGAGTTTGTTTCTCCGCATAGTGAGATGTCGCTTTTCATCCCAGCCCACAATGCCTTTTGTTTCGTACAGTGTTCACAAACACACACGGTTCGGTAAGGTATGGATTTTAACTCCAGTGGGAGATTAGCATGGATTAGGGTAGGGGAGATGACTGTGAATGGAAGCCCAAGTTCGGCAAGTGGGACGCAGAACCATGGCCGAACTTCTCACGGAATGTTGCGTTTGGTTCCTATGGAAACTTGAATGATCTATTTGTGTGTGATGTACATTAATAATGTAAGCTGAGCAGAATTAAGTTAAGTTTTCAAAGGTATGTTCCAAACTGTTTATATAAAAAAAAACACGAATATTTTAAGGCTCAATTTACAAAGCCTATTTTTGTCTTTAACGCCTTTTACATGTATAATTATATATATTTAAATTCTTGTGTTTCAGAAAATGGCTTTGTAAATTTAACCTATGTTTTTTTATCTCATAGGCATTAATTGTGAATTGTGTCACTGTTAATTGTGTAATGTATTTCTCATTTTCAGTTAGTGTGTCACTATGTGATTGACATATCTAACAGCATTAGCTTAATGATGTATGCCAATTAATTTAATTAAGGACTGTTGGTTGGATTATAATACATATATATTTTAATTTAATTTATTTTATTTCAATCTGCTCTTATATTTGTATGCATTTATAAACTATAATAAAATAAATACTGTAGTTATCAATGGTAATACACTTAGTATATATATTTTAATTTGTTTAAAAATGCTATGGTTTATTTTATTATGTACTTTATATTTGTATACCTTTTAAATACTATATTTAAAATAAATACTCTATTTATTGAAGGTAGCTATTTTTCCGAGTCTCATGAATAATAATGACAATAGAGAAAAAGGACTTTATAAATTTCATGTTAAAGTTTATAAAAGCTGTTTTAATGTATTTATATGTATATGCATAAATATTTGAACATTTGGTAGATAACGACATAATAAGTATTGTAAATAAAATTTCTTTTATTTATATACCTTAGGTGTCCTAAAATATTCTTTGACAAAAAAAAACAACTTCATACTTGATAATTTCTTTCTGTTCCATTTACTGGTAATACTCTATAACTTGCATGTGGTTTAGGTATTCATGTACACATGTATTTCAATCTGGTATCATCAGATGCTTTAAAGGCATACTGTCACAGATTTAAGGACCTTATTTCTCAAAACATTGATAATAAATAAAAATTACATTAATTGTTGGAAACCAAATCTAGCTATCACATCACATCACCTTAACTGAACCATGATGCCAACCCTCTTGGCAATTTTAGTTTTTGAATTATGGACCATTGCCATAATTCAATTATTTTTACAAAATATTAATAAATGGAGTATGGTGGTTATGAAGATGGTTGAATAAAGTATATTTAGGGACAAATCAAATTATTTTTGTTCAGGTAATACTTTGTTAGGCCATTAAATAGGTCAGTGGTCTGTGACAATATGGCTTTAAATAGGTCAGTGGTCTGTGACAATATGGCTTTAAATAGGTCAGTGGTCTGTGACAATATGCCTTTAAATAGGTCAGTGGTCTGTGACAATATGCCTTTAAATAGGTCAGTGGTCTGTGACAATATGCCTTTAAATAGGTCAGTGGTCTGTGACAATATGCCTTTAACTAGAGTAATGAAATGTTTGTTTAAAGGGACATACCCTACCTGGTAATTTCAACCCGTGAAAATTAACATTAAGTTTCGTTAATCTACAAACCTGTAGCACATTTGGATAAAGTTACAGCTGAGTAAAACATGAGTCTGTGACTTTGAAATGGTGAAATACCCTCTAAAAATAGACTAAAACTGTTACTTTTCAGACCACGTGCGTTTTTAAAAATATGAGAAATGCATTTTGTGATATTAAAAACACCAGGGTGACCAAAAACACTTCAAATGTACAGAAATTGATCATCTAAACAATAAAATATAAGTAAAGTATAATTTAAGTTATCAAAAACTGTTATAATAGTAAAAAAAATTGCGTTAGTGTTTAAAAACTAGGGTATATGTCCCTTAAATAAATACACCTAGCATATTTTAAATTATGGCTCTTTAGTGTCTTTGTAGGTTGCACTATTTAAAAAAATATTAAAACAATTCTAAGATATTTGATCTATGCTTGATATCATTAGTTATAATATATCGCCTCTTTTAATTAAGTTCAACTGTATAGCTTACTATAAACAAGCTTCCAAAGAACATGTGAGGTAGTCAAACATCTGAGGTTAATGTGCTTTTAATAAACTCACCGTTATATCAAATACAGCACTGAAAAACATCCTGAAATGATCATGTTTATAATTTAGTGATGTGACTGAAGTAATAATGTGCTTTTAATAGCTACATATTTATTTCACACACATGATTCTGATGAACATCTTGAACTGATAATATATAGTTTAGTTACATGATTGAAGTTGATAATGTGCCTTTAATAAATACAGCTTGGTGCCAGGGGAACATCTGGAAGAGATCATCAACATAATAACACAAGTGGCAGGTTAATAATTGCAATGGGTTATGTGAAGACTTTTATGTCAAGTACCGAGACCATGCTCAAGTACCATGCTGTTTGGTTAATTATTATGATAGGTTATGTGAAGACTTTCATGTCAAGTTAAGTCTAAAGTTTATTTTGCTTAACGACACCACTAGAGCACATTGATTCATTAATCATTAGCTATTGTATGTCAAACATTTGGTAATTTTGACATATAGTGTTAGAGAGGAAACCCGCTACATTTTACCATTAGTCAGGTTAGGTCAGGTCAGGTCAGGTCAGGTCACAGGGTTTAACATGCGAGGCGTAGCCCAGTGGTAAAGCTCTCGCTTGATGCGCAGTTGGTTTGGGATCGATCCCCGTTAGTGGGTCATTGCACTATTTCTTGTTCCAGCCAATGCACCATGACTGGTACATCAAAGGCTGTGGTATGTGCTATCCTGTCTATGGGATCCCTTGCTGCTAATCGAAAAGAGTAGCCCATGAAGGGAAGGGGACTTCTCACTTATGACTTGTGCACTTGAAGAAAATGTAAATCCACTTTTTCCATTAGTAGCAAGGGATGTCTTATATGCATCATCCCACAGACAGGATAACACATACCACGATCTTTGATATACCAGTCATGGTGCACTGGCTGGCTTCATGTCAAGCACACAGTATGTTTGTTTAATTATTGCAGCGGGTGAGATCTAGCTCAATAGGTAGAGGGTTCACCCGAGGTGCCGGTGTCATAGGATCGAACCCCCTCAGTGGACCATTTATCTGATTCTTGTTTCTCATCCCAACCACTGCCCAATGACTGACGTATCAAAGTTGTGGTGTGTACTGTCCTGTCTGGTAAATTGCATATAAAAACCTTGCATCTAATGACAAATACAGCAGATTTCCTATGACTACAGGTATGTCAGAATTAATAACTGATGATTAATAAACCAGTGTGCTCTAGTGGTGTGGTTGAACAAAACAGACTTTAACTTCATATGTCAGAATTACCAAATGTTTGACATCCAGTTACCTATGATTAATAAACCAGTGTGCTCTAGTGGTATGGTTGAACAAAACAGACTTTAACTTCATATGTCAGAATTACCAAATGTTTGACATCCAATTACCTATGATTAATAAACCAGTGTGCTCTAGTGGTATGGTTGAACAAAACAGACTTTAACTTCATATGTCAGAATTATCAAATGTTTGACATCCAATTACCTATGATTAATAAACCAGTGTGCTCTAGTGGTATGGTTGAACAAAACAGACTTTAACTTCATATGTCAGAATTACCAAATGTTTGACATCCAATTACCTATGATTAATAAACCAGTGTGCTCTAGTGGTATGGTTGAACAAAACAGACTTTAACTTCATATGTCAGAATTACCAAATGTTTGACATCCAGTTACCTATGATTAATAAATCAATGTGCTCTAGTGGTATGGTTGAACAAAACAGACTTTAACTTCATATGTCAGAATTATCAAATGTTTGACATCCAGTTACCTATGATTAATAAATCAATGTGCTCTAGTGGTGTCGATTTTAGAAAGATATTTTGGAAAACGTAAGGTACGGTAACGTTTGATACTGGCTCTTAACTTGTTGTGCCTGGTATAAATCAATGTGCTCTAGTGTTGTCATTAAACACCACAAAGTGTTCAGTTTTAACTTTTTAACTTCCATTAAAGCAGTGGGTTATGCGAATACTTCCATGTCAAGTAGGTGGTATAAAGCTCATTCTGTTTGTGTGTCGAGGAAAACACTCTTAATATGTAAACTAACAACTTAATTCTTTTGCAGCCATGAACTTCGCTAAACTTTCCAAGCATTTTCTGCATTTCTTGGAAGTTGTACACATTTCTTGCGTTTCACTGTTGACACACGAGAAGTCCCAACATAGGTTTAAGCTGAAGTAAGATGGGTGGAAACAACAACTTGCTTAGCTAAGTTGTCAAACAGGAACAGGCCACAACAAACATTCTACAAGCAGTTTTAGCTGGCCCAGTGGAACCCTCTCACCCTTGTTTGAGAAAGAAAGAAAGAAATGTTTTATTTAACAACGCACTCAACACATTGTATTTACGGTTATATGGCATCAGAGATATGGTTAAGGACCACACAGATAGAGAGAGAAAACCCGCTGTCGCCACTTCATGGGCTACTCTCTTTGATTAGCAGCAAGGGATTTTTTATATGCACCATCTCACAGACAGGATAGCACATACCACTGCCTTTGATGTACCAGTTGTGGTGCACTGGCTGGAATGAGAAATAGCCCTTGTTTGAGAGCCAGAGATATTGCCTTTTAAAGAAACAAAGATAGTGTGTCATTAAATAAAAAAATGTCTTTATTTTTTTCTTTCTTTAAAAGGTAATATCTCTGGCTCTTAAACATGTGTCATGGACAGAACTCTGTGGTGAAGTCACAGGTTATGGCTCATGACAGGCATGCTTGAACAATTCTCTGATGGAAGCATTCCAAACATTACCCACACCCATGCTCTTAAACACAGGACAGCACATACCATGGTACTTGATATACCAGTTGTGGTGTACTTACGAGCATAGGAAGGTGCCAGAAAGTGGAGGGGGCACACTTATATATTTACACACTTTTACACTATTATAAAGCAAATATAAAGCTTCGTGCGCCAGTGATACTGGTTGGGATGGGGAAAAATATGTGTCGGGGATAGAAAACTCTGAAATCGGCGGTTGTGCCCATGACGGGCATGCTTGAACAATTCTCTGATGGAAGCATGCCAAAAATTACCCACACCCACACCCATGCTTTTAATTAACAGGACAGCACATACCATGGCCCTTGATATATATACCAGTTGTGGTGCACTGGTTGGGATGGGGGAAAACCCAATCTGAGGTGATTCAATCCAAGGAAAGAAAGAAAAAGAAATTTTTCATTTTACAACACACTCAACTTATTTTAACTACGGTTATAAGGCATCAGACATAGGGTTAAGAACCACACATAAGTAGAGAAAAACTTGTTGCCACCATTCTATGGGCTACTCTTTCCGATTAGCAGCAAGATATCTTTTATATGCACCATCCTACAGATATGATAGTACATACGATGGTCTTTATTAATATTACCAGTAGTTGTGGTGCACTGCCTGGAACAAGAAATTAGCCCAGTGGACCCACCTATGGGGCTTGATCCTAGACCTACCACGTATCCAGTGAGCACTTTATCACTAACTACATCGCGCCCCACCCTTTTTTTATTAAGCTGCTATAACAAGTAACGACATGACAAATGGTGATGTGGTGCCTTAACATAGAGACTGTACGAGTCAAAATTACCAAATATTTGATATCCCAACTGCTGATAATTAATAAATCAATGTGCTCTAGTGGTGTCATTAAACAAAACTAACTTTTAAGTTAGGCAAGTGCTCTGTCACTGACTGACTGTATGTGCAGTAGGAATGACAAAAACATTGAATGCTGAGCACGTAAGTTTCTGGGGCACCTCGAACTTTGACACGGAACTCTAGTATTTGGTACTCCTCAATCTTAATGAAATAGCTGTAAAAAGTCTTGTTTTGACACAGTATACCAGAAGTAAACATAATGCTTTCTAATGACTTTTTTACTTGTTCTCTGGTATTCAGGTTGTTATTTCAGTGGTCATTACAAGAGAGAAAGAAATGTTTTATTTAATGACGCACTCAACACATTTTATTTACGGTTATATGGCATCAGACATATGGTTAAGGACCACACAGATTTTGAGAGGAAACCTGCTATCGCCACTACATCGGCTACTCTTTCCAATTAGCAGCAAGGGATCTTTGCTGAACCATTTATGGATCACTGGTCATCGATTGGTGCACTACCCTCTTACGGGAACGTCGACCAAATAAGTTGAGTGATATAAATTAAGATGATTATGGCTTGCTACCATTTTGTATCATATTTATGTCCCTTGGTGAAATAATTTTCATTGTCACTCGCTAAAGTTCATGACAACTGAAGATTATTTCACTTGGGACATAAACATGATACGAAATGAAAGCTCGTTCAACATTCATAGTTTGGTAATTTTAACATATAGTCTGAAAACCCACCACATTTTTCCATTGGCAAAGGGATCTTTTATATGCACTTCCCACAGATAGAACAGCACATACCACAGTCTTTGATATATCAGTCATACGGCACTGGTTGGGATCAGGAAAGAGGTTGTATCCTATGAACCAAGCACTCTACCAACTGAGCTAAGTCCATTCTCTCTGACCTAGGAGACAGGATGTAACTCAGTGTTAGAGCAGTTGACCGACGTGTGATAGGTTGCTGGATCAAACACCCTCAGTGCCTCAGGTTTTTTCCTGTCCCAGCCAGTGTGCCATGACTGGTACATCAAAAGGTCTAGGTATGTACTGCCATGTATGATAGAAGGTCCATACAAAAGATAAAGTACCTTTCTTCTTTTAGGTACAAGTAGCTTGTAGGTAGAAAAGCCTTGGTATGTACTGTCCTGGTTGTGGGAAGTGCATATAAAGGATACCTTGCAGCTAATAGCAGGATGTTGCAGATTTCTTCTAAAACTGGGGCAGTATTTAGCTCAGTTGAGTTATTGCTTGAGGTGCTTGCATCACCGGATCACTTCAATGAATCCATTCAACTAATTGGGGTTTTTTCTAGTTCCAACCAGTACACTACCTGGTCACAGGTCATGGTACATGTATGTGATTTTCTATCTGTGGGAAAGTTAATATAAAAAGTCCCTTGTTGCATTAGGAATATGTAGCAGGTTACCTCTGAATTACCTGTTAGAATGACCAAATATATGACATCAATAGCCAATGATTAATTAATAAATGTGGTTTAATCTTCTAAGACTTCAGAATTATCAAATGTTTGACATCCAGTACGTGATTATTAGTAACTCTAGTGGTGGTGTTAAACAAAACAAATGTTCACCCTCTTTATATTGACCCAGTATCAACATAACCAAGTAGCCATAGTTTATGAAACGTTCATCCTCTTTATATTGACCCAGTATCAACATAACCAAGTAGCCATAGTTTATGAAACGTTCACCCTCTTTATATTGACCCAGTATCAACATAACCAAGTAGCCATAGTTTATGAAACGTTCACCCTCTTTATATTGACCCAGTATCAACATAACCAAGTAGCCATAGTTTATGAAACGTTCACCCTCTTTATATTGACCCAGTATCACATAACCAAGTAGCCATAGTTTATGAAACGTTCACCCTCTTTACATTGACCCAGTATCAACATAACCAAGTAGCCATAGTTTATGAAACGTTCATCCTCTTTACATTGACCCAGTATCAACATAACCAAGTAGCCATAGTTTATGAAACGTTCATCCTCTTTACATTGACCCAGTATCAACATAACCAAGTAGCCATAGTTTATGAAACGTTCACCCTCTTTATATTGACCCAGTATCAACATAACCAAGTAGCCATAGTTTATGAAATGTTCACCCTCTTTACATTGACCCAGTATCAACATAACCAAGTAGCCATAGTTTATGAAACGTTCACCCTCTTTAGATTGACCCAGTATCGACATAACCGTTCACCCTCTTTATATTGACCCAGTATCGACATAACCAAGTAGCCATAGTTTATGAAACGTTCACCCTCTTTATATTGACACAGTATCGACATAACCAAGTAGCCATAGTTTATGAAACGTTCATCCTCTTTACATTGACCCAGTATCAACATAACCAAGTAGCCATAGTTTATGAAACGTTCACCCTCTTTATATTGACCCAGTATCGACATAACCAAGTAGCCATAGTTTATGAAACGTTCACCCTCTTTATATTGACCCAGTATCGACAACCAAGTAGCCATAGTTTATGAAATGTACTAAGGTGTCATTAAACAAATATTCCAATTTTTCCTGCAACCACCGTTTCTATTGACTGAATATGATGACGGATAAAGCAAATTCATGTCCTGCTACTAGGAGGATACGACTTTTGACGTCACCCATGTGACGTCACATGCATAGCTACATTACAAAATTACTCATTTGACCTCTAGGTCATCGTACAATGTGGCTGAAATAACAGAAATAATAGCTTTTCCCCTTAATTTTTATGGTCTGCGGGATAAAGATGATGTCTGGTTAATGACATCGGATATCTGCTTTATCCTGTTCAGGCCTGAATGAGAAATTCTGCTCGGCAGAGCCTCGTGGAATTTCCCATTCTTATCTTCACAGAATAAAGCAGATATCCGACGTTGTTAACGAGATATTCTCTATTTGTAGCAGTAAGGCAGTATCATCATGATTTATCTCCATTTTGAAGAAAGTCACTCAAGCTGTATAGTCATTTTGTTCTTGATGTCTTATCTAAAAAGTATCACTATTTATTTTCTTATTGTTTTTTCTTTCATATTCTTTTGTATATGGTTATCCTTGACTGTTTAAATGTATTTTAAATTTACAGCTTTGTAATATAGGTCACCATGTATATTGTATGTACTAGTATATAGAAGAGGGCCTTGTAAGTTGTCAAACTTGAGCCCAATTCTTTTGTTCTTTGTACAATAAAATATGTTTTCAATCAGTCAGTCTAAAAAGTAAATACTTTATGAAATTGGAATTTGTTTTTATACATGTATATACTTAGTATTTAGTTGTAACAAGTTAACTTTAATTTTGATTTAAATTATAAAAATACATTTTGTGAAATAGTTAATGTGGTCTTAGATGCAACAACATACATATATACGTGTATCATTCAGAAATTATTATATTATTGTCTCCAAAATATGGGCCAAATTTGAGAAGTCTGTTTTTTACTTGCCTGCATACTACATACATTTACAATAGTTAAACATCTGCTTTTAACAAAAACAAACTTCTTAAAATGGGCCTTACGTTTTTAGAAGTCACATGATTTATTACTAATAATATGGATAAAAAAACACAGTACTTTCATATAACATCGATGCTCTCTGGTTTTTCACTCATTACACGACTGGAAAAACCATGTTATGTGTTATCCTGTCTGTTAGTCATAGCTTATGTCTGCCTGCCTTTCTGACTATCTCTCCCTCCCTTTCTCTCTCTCTCTCTTTCTCTCTCTCTCTCTCTCTCTCTCTCTCTCTCTCTCTCTCTCTCTCTCTCTCTCTCTCTCTCTCTCTCTCTTCTTCCTCTCTCCATCCCTTTCTCTCCCTCTCTCCCTCCCTGTGTCTGTCTCCCTCTCCCTCCTCTTCTCTCTCTCCCTCTCCCTCTCTCTCTATCTCTCTATCTCTCTCTCTTACTTTTTCTATCTCTTCACTTTCTCACTTTCTCTCTCTTACTCAAAGAAATTGAGAAAAGTTAATAATAATATAAAAAAAACTTAGATTTTTTTAAATAACAGTTATACTCTCTATCATTTCAGCCAATGGCAGGATGGAGTATGCGGTGCGAGGCACTAAGAGCCCCTGTGATGATGGATACTACCGGGACCCCTGGGTGCTACCGGATATCCGGTACTGGCCTTTCGTTCCACCATCACCAAAAAACAGTCCCAGAAACAGTCCCAAAAACATCTCTTGTAGAGAACAGGAAGACATTTCGTACAGAAAAATGGCAAATACAACATACAGAGAACCAGAAAAATGTTTGTATAGAGAATCGGAAAATGTTTTGTACAGAGAACCGGAAAATATTTTGTACAGAGAACCGGAAAATGTTTTGTGTAGAGAACCGGAAAAGATACGAGGATTGGAAAATGTACGAGAACCGGAAAATGGGTCATACAGAGAACAGTATTACTACAAAAAGTCTGTCTCTTGGCAGGATGGCTCAGCCGACAGGACCAGGGGAAGTAACTCTTCCTGTCATACATACAGTGAGTCTTAGTATGATCTAAAATGAATGTAAATCCCATGTTCAGGAAATTGTTACAAATGATTATTACATTAATTATTTTTAGACTAATAATTCATAATAATCTATTTTTTTTACATGTTCAAAGAGTAGTCTTTTTTATTTGCTATCAATGATTAGTGAATAAAGTGCTAAACAATAGAAAAGCCCGCCATGAGGTATGATGTGTATTACATCTACTATAAATATATCAGTGGTTTCATCCTAAGCCTCTCAACATGGCCTATGTAATGTACATAAAAATGTAGATTTTGCAATAGTCTAATAGGAGGAAAGATGTGTACTATATCTACTAGCCTAAAATAGATAGGGGTGCTGTTAGAAAAGGATTAGGCCATAGTGATAGTCTTCCCCCCCCCCCCCCCCAGTAGCTATAACCCTAAAACGGTGTACATCAAAGATTAATGAATGAAGTATTAAACAATAGAAAAGCTCAACATGAGGAAGGAAGGAAATGTTTTATTTAACAACGCACTCAACACATTTTATTTATGGTTATATGGCATCAGACATGGTTAAGGATCACACAGATATTGAGTGAGGAAACCCGCTGTCGCCACTTCATGGGCTACTCTTTTTCGATTAGCAGCAAGGGATCTTTTATTTGCACCATCCCAAAGACAGGATAGCACATACCACGGCCTTTGATATACCAGTCGTGGTGCACTGGCTGGAGCGAGAAATAGCCCAATGGGCCCACCGACGGGGATCGATTGCGCATCAAGCGAGCGCTTTACCACTGGGCTACGTCCTACAATCACCCACCATGAGGAATGATGTGTATTATATCTACTATAAATGTAACTGTGCCCCCACTAAGACAACCCTGAAAATGGTGTATGGAACATCCATGATTAGTGAATGAGTCGTTAAACAATAGAAAAGTCCACCATGAGGTATGATGTGAATTATTCCTACTATATACCGACCTTGGTGGCGTCGTGGTTGGGCCATCGGTCTACACGCTGGTAGGTACTGGGTTCGGATCCCAGTCGAGGCATGGGATTTTTAATCCAGATACCGACTCCAAACCCTGAGTGAGTGCTCCGCAAGACTCAATGGGTAGGTGTAAACCACTTGCACCAATCAGTGATCCATAACTGGTTCAACAAAGGCCATGGTTTGTGCTATCCTACCTGTGGGAAGTGCAAATAAAAGATCCCTTGTTGCTAATCGGAAAGAGTAGCCCATGTAGTGGTGACAGCGGGTTTCCTCTCAAAATCTGTGTGGTCCTTGACCATATGTCTGACGTCTTATAACCGTAAATAAAATGTGTAGTGCATCGTTAAATAAAACATTTCTCTTTTTCTTATTCCTACTATAAAGAGAACTGTGCCCCCACTAGGACAACCCTTAAAATGGTGTACGGAACATCCATGATTAGTGAATGAGTTGTTAAACAATAGAAAAGCCCAACATGAGGTATGATGTGTATTATTTCTACTATAAATATATATATATATCAGTGTTTTCATCGTAAGCCTCTCGACATGGCCACTTCCTCCACATGGGATGCGTGTGTAAGTAGGAAACACATTTGACAGGTCTCGGATCACCCATTTTGAAAATCGCCACCAAGTTTCCTGCTTAGTAATGCACTGAAATAGTTTCTCACACCATCTCTCGAGTTTCACTTCAGTTTATTAGTATTTACTGGAGGGAATAACAATGGCCAAGTCAGGTTAGTGTTCACGTTTTGTTGTCAGTGTCCTGGAGGGGAGAATTTGGGGGAGGGGTTGGGGATCAGTCTTGAGTCCATCTGTACGTCTGTATTTGTTTGTCTGTATTTGTTTGTCTGTGTGTGTATGTCTGTTTGTGTGTGTCCGTGTGTTTGTCTGTGTGTGTATGTCTGTGTGTGTGTGTCTGTGTGTGTATGTCTGTATTTGTTTGTCTGTGTGTGTATGTGTGTGTGTGTGTGTATGTATGTCTGTGTGTGTGTATGTCTGTGTGTGTGTGTATGTTTGTGTATGTCTGTGTGTGTGTGTGTATGTCTGTGTGTGTATGTCTGTGTGTGTCCGTGTGTGTGTCTGTGTGTGTGTGTGTGTGTGTGTGTGTTTGTGTGTGTGTGTCTCTGTGTGTGTTTCTGTGTCTGTGTGTGTTTCTGTGTGTGTGTGTGTGTGTCTGTGTGTGTGTGTGTGTGTGTGGTGTGGTGTGTGTGTGTGTGTGTGTGTGTGTGTGTGTGTGTGTGTGTGTGTGTCTGTGTCTGTGTGTGTGTGTGTGTCTGTGTTTGTGTGTGTGTGTGTGTGTGTGTCTGTGTGTGTGTGTGTGTGTGTGTCTGTGTGTGTGTGTGTGTGTGTGTCTGTGTCTGTGTGTGTGTTTGACTGTCGGTGTATATGTGTGTGTGTGTGTGTGTATCTGACTGTCAGTGTATATGTGTGTGTGTGTGTGTGTTTGACTGTCGGTGTATATGTATATGTGTGTGTGTGTCTGTGTGTCTGTGTGTGTGTGTGTGTGTTTGACTGTCGGTGTGTATGTGTGTGTGTGTGTGTGTGTGTGTGTGTGTTTGACTGTCGGTGTATAGGTATATGTGTGTGTGTGTGTGTTTGACTGTCGGTGTATAGGTATATGTGTATGTGTGTGTTTGACTGTCGGTGTATAGGTATATGTGTGTGTGTGTGTTTGACTGTCGGTGTATAGGTATATGTGTGTGTGTGTGTTTGACTGTCGGTGTATAGGTATATGTGTGTGTGTGTGTTTGACTGTCGGTGTATAGGTATATGTGTGTGTGTGTGTTTGACTGTCGGTGTATATGTATATGTGTGTGTGTGTGTGTGTGTGTGTTTGACTGTCGGTGTATAGGTATATGTATGCGTGTGTGTGTGTGTTTGACTGTCAGTGTATAGGTATATGTGTGCATGTGTGTGTGTGTTTGACTGTCGGTGTATAGGTATATGTGTGCGTGTGTGTGTGTGTTTGACTGTCAGTGTATAGGTATATGTGTGCGTGTGTGTGTGTTTGACTGTGGGTGTATATGTATATGTGTGTGTGTGTGTGTGTGTTTGACTGTCGGTGTATATGTATATGTGTGTGTGTGTGTGTTTGACTGTCGGTGTATATGTATATGTATATGTGTGTGTGTGTGTGTGTCTGTCGGTGTATAGGTATATGTGTGTGTGTGTGTGTGACTGTCGGTGTATATGTATGTGTGTGTGTGTGTGTGTTTGACTGTCGGTGTATATGTATATGTATATGTGTGTGTGTGTGTGTGACTGTCGGTGTATAGGTATATGTGTGTGTGTGTGTGTGACTGTCGGTGTATAGGTATATGTGTGTGTGTGTGTGTGTTTGACTGTCGGTGTATATGTATATGTGTGAGGTGGGACGAAGCCCAGTGGTACAGTGCTCACCTGATGCACGGTTGGTCTAGGGCCCATTGGGCTATTTCTCATTCCAGACAGTGCACCATAACTGGTATACCAAAGGCTGTAGTATGTACTATCCTGGCTCCCTTGCTACTAATGGAACAATGTAATGGGTTTCCTCTCTTAAGACTATATGTCTGAATTACAAAATGTTTGACATCCAGTAGCCAATGATTAATTAATCAACGTGCTCTGGTGGTGTTGTTAAACAAAACAAACTTTTTAAGTCTGCATCTGTCCATCCATCTGTCCATCTATATGTCATGTAATAATTTCATATTCATGTATCAATAATACTTGAGCATGTCTGCCACTTTATGGAAGGAAATGTTTTATTTAACGACGCACTCAACACATTTTATGTACGGTTATATGGTGTCGGACATATGGTTAAGGACCACACAGATATTTAGAGAGGAAACCTGCTGTCACCACTTCATGGGCTACTCTTTCCAATTAGCAGCAAGGGATCTTTTATATGCACCATTCTATAGACAGGATAGTACATACACTTTGTGGTGGCACTGACAGTACCTGCCATAACTGTAATATGAATTGCCTTTCATATATACTTTGTGGTGGCACTGACAGTAACTGCCATAACTGTAATATGAATTGCCTTTGATATACACTTTGTGGTGGCACTGACAGTAACTGCCATAACTGTAATATGAATTGCCTTTGATATACACTTTGTGATGGCACTGACAGTAACTGCCATAACTGTAATATGAATTGCCTTTGATATACACTTTGTGGTGGCACTGACAGTAACTGCCATAACTGTAATATGAATTGCCTTTGATATACACTTTGTGGTGGCACTGACAGTAACTGTCATAACTGTAATATGAATTGCCTTTGATATACACTTTGTGGTGGCACTGACAGTAACTGCCATAACTGTAATATGAATTGCCTTTGATATACACTTTGTGGTGGCACTGACAGTAACTGCCATAACTGTAATATGAATTGCCGTAAGTCCAGGGCTTTACTGGTGTTAGTCGGTCTGGGATCAATCCCCATCAGTGGGCCCATTGGGCTATTTCTTGCTCCAGCCAGTGCATCACGACTGGTATATCAAAGGCTGTGGTATGTGTTATCTTGTCTGTGGGATGGTGCGTATAACTTATCCCTTGCTGGTAATCGAAAAGAGTAGCCCACGAAGTGGCGACAGCGGGTTTCCTCTCTCAATATCTGTGTGGTTCTTAACCATATGTCTGATGCCATATAACCGTAAATAAAATGCGTAGAGTGCGTCGTTAAATAAAACATCTCCTTCCTTCCCAATAGCCGATGTGTATTTTTGTTCTGGGGTGTCGTTAAACATTCATTCATTCATTCATTCATTACAAGTATTGTTTCCTATTTTTGAGTTTGTGACTGGAGAGAATGTATTTCCAATTTGTTGCTATAACGTGAACAATTTGATGACTTCACTATGATAATTACAGAAGTGTTATTTTTGGCTGTGAATCACGGCTAATGTAGATTCACATCGTGAGTAAATACCAGTGCAGATACAACATTACAGTATGTGGGGAAAGGATTGCCAGTGTAAAGTGTGTGATCTCAATGCGTGGTTTGTCTTACTAATTCCTGTTCTCTTCCTTAGTAACTGCAAACTGATGAGCAAACAGGAAAACAACTGTTTATATAAAATAAATTTTCATCCGGGATTTAAAGGAAAGGAATATTAGTTTTGCGACACTTCAGCACATTTTAAACTTTTAGGATCGGGATGTAGCTCAGTGGTTAAAGCGCTCACATGATGTGTGATCGATCTAAGATCAATCCCCCATTGGACTATATCTTGTCCAGCCAGTAAACCACAACTGGTATATCAGAGGCCGTGGTATGTGCTATCCTTTCTGTGGGATGGTGCATATAAAAGATCCCTTGCTGCATCAGGAAAAATATAGCGGGTTTCCTCTGATGGCTACTTGTCAGAATTACCAAATGTTTGACATCCAATAGCAGATGATTAATTAATCAGTGTGCTCCAGTGGTTTCGTTAAACAAACACTTTTTTTGAGGGTCAGGACGTAACCCAGTGGTAAAGTGCTCGCCTGATGCATGGTCAGTCTAGGATCGATCCTCGTCAGTGGGCCCATATGGCTATATCTCGTTCCAGCCAGTACTCCATGGCTGGTATATCTTGTCTGGAATGGTGCATATAAAATATCACTTGTTACTAATAAATAAGAGGGCTGACTATATGTCAGAATTACCAAATGTTTGACATCAAATAGCCAATGACTTATAAATCTATGTACTGTAAAATAAAAAAAATAAAAAAAAGAAGAAATGTTTTATTTAATGACACAATGAACACATTTTTATTCACGATTATATGGCGTCAGACATTTGTTTAAGGACCAAACAGATATTGAGAGAGGAAACCCGCTGTCGCCACTTCATGGGCTACTCTTTTCGATTAGCAGCAAGGGATCTTTAATATGCACCATCCCACAGACAGGGTAGTACATACCACGGCCTTTGATATACCAGTTGTGGTGCACTAGCTGGAATGAGAAATAGCGCAATGGGGCCACCGACGGGGATCGATCCCAAACCGACCGCGCATCAAGCGAGTGCTTTACCACTGGGCTACGTCCTGCCCTGTTACTAATAAATAAGCAGGTTGACTGTATGTATGTCAGAATTACCAAATGTTTGACATCCAGTAACCAATGACTTATAAATCTATGTACTGTAGTGTTGTCATTAAACAAAACAAACTTTTAACTTCTAACTTTAACTCTTATACCGGCCTCGGTGGCGTCGTGGTTAGGCCATCGGTACAGGCTGGTAGGTACTGGGTTCGGATCCCAGTCGAGGCATGGGATTTTTAATCCAGATACCGACTCCAAACCCTGAGTGAGTGCTCCGCAAGGCTCAATGGGTAGGTGTAAACCACTTGCACCGACCAGTGATCCATAACTGGTTCAACAAAGGCCATGGTTTGTGCTATCCTGCCTGTGGGAAGCGCAAATAAAAGATCCCTTGCTGCTAATTGGAAAGAGTAGCCCATGTAGTGGCGACAGCGGGTTTCCTCTCAAAATCTGTGTGGTCCGTAACCATATGTCTGATGCCATATAACCGTAAATAAAATGTGTTGAGTGCGTCGTTAAATAAAACATTTCTTTTTTTTTTTTCTAACTTTAACTCAGTGCATGTTAAAATAAATTAGTGGGTTTTTTTGTTGGTTTTTGGAACATGCATTGTAAGATGAACATCAATGGATGCAATCATCATCCACACCAAATAAGTTAATGGTAGAAAAGATATTTAATCGGCAGAATTCCTGTTTTACTGAGCACTATGAATCTTTATGGAATTCACTAAATTCACTAAATTCAAAACGAAGTTGCTGGTAAAAAAAATTCCATATTTTCAGGCAACGATTTGGATCTTGGTACTCAGTTTAATATGCGTGACCGTTCACCTGGTATCTCACGGCAACGACCTATGACCTGTCCCCCTCAGCATGGTCGTAACTCGTATACCAGCCCTGGCTCGCCCACTCAGAAGGCACGCAAGAGCTTTTCGCCGTCCTTGCTCCGGAAAACCCTCTCCCCACGATCTGTGCGACGCAAGAAGTTAGAGCAGTGCCAGCGGATGTGGTCACTGGAGGACCGCTGCAATGGGTGTGGCTTCCCCATGAATGACGAGCGGGTTTCTGTGAAAGGAGATTTGTACCATTTGACGTGTTTTAAATGCTCAAGGTAAGTGGGGTTTTTTGTGACTGTATTTTTAAAACATTGCTGTGAAAGGAGATTTCTACTGTTTGACATGTTTTAAATGCTCAAGGTAAGTGGGGTTTTTTGTGACTGTATTTTTACAACATTGTGTGTTAGGATGTAGCCCAGTGGTAAAGTAAGCTTCTGAAAATTGCGAGAGCGATAATTTCGTTTTCGCATCGCTCGCGTAAGTATGGTTTTGCCTAACCCATTTTTCGTTCACGCATTGAATTTATGACATTTACATGGTCAGCGGATAAAATGTAGCCTAGTGGTAAAGCATTCACTTGATGCATGGTCGGTCTGGGATTGATCCCCGTCGGTAGACTCATTAGGCTATTTGCACACCACGACTGATATACCAAAGGCTGTGGTATGTGTCTTTGGGATGGTGCATATAAAAGATCCCTTGCTGCTAATCGAAAACGGTAGTCCATGAATTGGTGACAGCAGATTTCCTCTCTCAATATCTGTGTAGTCCTTAACCATAAGACTGATGCCATATAACCGTAAATAAAATGTGTTGAGAGTGTCGTTAAATCAAACATTTCCTCAAACTGCTGACATTTCAAGCTTCTTGGTTTGGTCCTTTCAGCATAGAGATAACAAAATTTAACTACAGGGTATATATATATATATATATATTTTACACCACACACTATAATGGATATGTTAATTATTCATTTAATTTGTTTGTTTGTTTGTTTGTTCATTCTTCCGTCTGTTCGTTCGTTTGTTAATTTTGTTTGTTTATTCATTCATTTGTCCATCAATCTATCCATTCATTCGTTTGTTTGGTTTGTATGTTTGTTCATTCATTCATTTGTTCATTCGTTCATTCGTTCATTCATTCATTTATTCATTCATTTATTCATTTGAGACGGGACGTAGCCCAGTGGTAAAGCGCTCGCTTGATGTGCAGTCATGGGATCGATCCCCATCAGTGGGCACATTGGACTTATTTCTTGTTTCAGCCAGTGCACCATGACTGGTATATCAAAGGTCGTGGTATATGCTATCCTGTCTGTCGGATGGTGCATATAAAAGATCCCTTGCTACTAATGGAAAAAATGTAGTGGGTTTCCTCTCTATGACTGTCAAAATGATCATATTTTTGATATCCAATAGCCGATGATTAATAAATCAATGTGCTCTAGTGGTATTGTTAAAGAAAACAAACATTAACTTTTATTAATTTGTTTGTTCATTTGTTTGTTTGTTTGTCTATTCATTCTTCCTTCAAACTTAACCGGCCTCTGTGGCGTCGTGGTTAGGCCATCGGTCTACAGGCTGGTAGGTATTGGGTTCGGATCCCAGTCGAGGCATGGGATTTTTAATCCAGATACCGACTCCAAACCCTGAGTGAGTGCTCCGCAAGGCTCAGTGGGTAGGTGTAAACCACTTGCACTGACCAGTGATCCATAACTGGTTCAACAAAGGCCATGGTTTGTGCTTTCCTGCCTGTCGGAAGCACAAATAAAAGATCCCTTGCTGCTAATCAGAAAGAGTAGCCCATGTGGCGACAGTGGGTTTCCTCTAAAAATCTGTGTTCCTTAACCATATGTCTGACGCCATATAACCATAAATAAAATGTGTTGAGTGCGTCGTTAAAGTTTCCTTCAAACTTTTAAACACTTGTGACCTAACTGAAAAAAACAAACATGAATCATGATGAAACTGCAACATGAGAGGTCTGTTTCACAACATCATATTCTATTTATGCTGCCAGTTTAGCGAAACCTGCAGTGCGTGCTGGGTAATATCCTCTCTGTATAGAGTCATACTGTTAAACCTCCTGTATGGTGCAGTGAATGAAATGCCACAGAGTTTTCACGACAGAACAGAACAGAACAGAACAGAACAGAAACTATATCTACATTTGAGAAAGATGAGAAAATATACATTTTGCAGGTCAGTAAGTTATGGGTCGACATCTATTGATTACTCCATGCAGTTCAATACAATTTAGATGTCAGAATATATTCTGTAAAAAATACAACAGTGGCCTAGGAAAGTGCCAAAAGGTGGGGTGTGGGGGTGTGGGGTGTGTGTGTGTGGGGGCACACTTTTATATTTACACACTTTTACACTATTATAAAGCAACTATAAAGCAAAATATCTGAAAAGTGAGGGGGTCACATGTCCCCCTTGCCCTCTCCCCCCCACCCCATTTCCTATGCCAGTGAACACTATAAAGAAGGCTACGTAACTGCTAGTTTTAGGAAGTACTTCCCCTTGACAACTACATTGTAAAAAAAAATCAAACATAGGTTATTCATATAATTTATCAAGTTAGCCACCCGTATGCTAAAGTACTGTCATCTCATTTTGCTGTTACCGGCCTCGGTGGCATCGTGGTAGGCCATCGGTCTACAGGCTGGTAGGTACTGGGTTCGGATCCCAGTCGAGGCATGGGATTTTTAATCCAGATGCCGACTCCAAACCCTGAGTGAGTGCTCAGCAAGGCTCAATGGGTAGGTGTAAACCACTTGCACCGACCAGTGATCCATAACTGGTTCAACAAAGGCCATGGTTTGTGCTATCCTGCCTGTGGGAAGCGCAAATAAAAGATCCCTTGCTGCTAATCGGAAGAGTAGCCCATGTAGTGGCGACAGCGGGTTTCCTCTCAAAATCTGTGTGGTCCTTAACCATATGTCTGACGCCATATAACCGTAAATAAAATGTGTTGAGTGCATCGTTAAATAAAACATTTCCTTCTTTCTTTTCTCATTTTGCTGTTATACAAGTTGGAATAAATCACTTGCACAGTTGTTATTGGTTTGTACAAATTTCAAAGTTCGTCAGAGGATCCAATCACTTCATTTCACCTATTATCTGTTTGGGTTTTCTCCCCATCCCAACCAGTGTACTATGACTGGTATGTGCTGTCCTGTCTGTGGGAAAGTTCATATAAAAGATCTCGTACTGCTAGTGGTAAAAAATGTTAGCAAGTTTCCTCTATGACAAATGTCAAAATTAACAAATATTTGACATCCAATAGTAATAGTCTTATTCTGCAGCGGAATAGGTGACTCAGGTTGTATAGCATAGTTGTTGTGCTAGTACTAGGTAAGTATGAATAATAACGAAAATTAGAAACAAATTTTCAAAATCAGTGTGTTCTACTGATGTCATTAAACAAAAACAAACTTTAAACTTTCTTTAGCCTACACTTTGTTTATAATACATGAAGCACGATGATTGGAAGATGACTGGTGAAAATAATGCTGCAGTTAGAAGGATCCATAATAAAATTGGATAAAACTCTGGCAACTGAATGTTTTTTAAAATGTTGCACAGAAATGCACTACAGTTGTCTTGAAACTGAGAGTTAGTCTAAGCCAAATATATAATGAAAGAAGTTTAAAAAAAAACATGCTTGTCCATCTGTCTAGCCATTCAGTTTTACCATCCATCCATCCATCCACCCATTCATCCACCAACCCACCCATCCACCCACCCATCCATCCATCCATCCATCCACCCATCCATCCACCAACCCACCCACCCACCCATCCATCCATCCATCCATCTATCCATCCACCCATCCATCCACCAACCTCCCACCCACCCATCCATCCATACATCCATCCATCCACCAACCCACCCACCCATCCATCCATCCATCCATCCATCCACCAACCCACCCACCCATCCATCCATCCATCCATCCACCCATCCATCCACAACCCACCCACCCATCCACCCATCCATCCATCCATCCATCCATACATCCATCCATCCATCCATCCATCCATCCATCCAGTCAGATTGCTCCAAATCTGAACATTAGTGGTCCTAGATTTTCGCTACCATCCACATTTATTGGACTTCATTAAATATTTTCTTTTCTTCATTAAATATTTTCTTTTCTTTAATAACTGATACCAGTTAATTATTAGGCAAAGTAATTTAACACATACACAAAAAGAGATTTTAAGTAAAAAAATCATAATTTATTGGATTAACTTTGTTTTCTACTTAATAAAACTGAATGAAACTAAAGTGACATTAAATAAAACTTTAAAATATAATTTCAGAAATTTGCCTGAGGATTATTATAAAAACAAATGTTTGTTTTTTTCAAAAAAAAATATTTGAACATGGCCCAAGGTGTTTAAAAAATGTATGCTTTACACGACACATGAGTGACATGGGGCTCATTTATTGGTGATTGGATTGATCAACATCAGTAAAAAAAATTGTCGTGTTGTGCATCTTATATGAAGTTTCATTTGTTTGATTTCCTAGGAGAGGCAGAGGCCCTTTTGAGGTTGCTTCTTATAAATATTCAACTTATAAAATGTAACTAACGTAGATTCTATTCAGGCTTATTTTGTCAGAATGGATGAAATAATCATTGGATGGATGCATCGATGGATGAATGGATGCATGCATGGATGGATGGATGTATGGATGGATGCATGGATGGATGCATGGACAGATGGATAGACAGATGTGTGGATGGTTGGATGGATGGATGGATGGTTGGATGGACAGATCGACGGACAGATAGGTGAATGGTTGGATGGATAGATGGACTGATGGACAGTTGGATGGATGGACAGTTGGATGGATGGATGAATGGATAGACTGATGAACAGATGAATAAATGAATGGATGGATGGATGGATGGACAGAAGGCTGGTTTATGAGTGGATTGATGGATGGAAGGGTGGACTAACAGATGGGTGGGTGTATCATTAGAGAGGTAGATGGATGGATGGATTGACAGATGTGTGGGTGGATGGGTAGAGAGGTGGATGGATGGACGGGACGGACAGACGGATGGATAGATGGATGGATGGATGGACAGAAGGCTGAGTGGACAAAAGGCTGGGTGATGGGTGGAGAGGTAGATGGATGGATTGATGGACAGATGGTTGGATGAGTTTGGATAAGTGGATTTTTCCAATCAGCCAAATGAAATAAATTAGTGGAAAGTGACAATCCCAGCTGTCGGGTAAATATTAAGTACAAGCTCAGTGAGGTGGGATGTAAAGTGCTCACTTTGTGCGCGGTCGGTCTGGGATCGATCCCCGTCAGTGGGCCCATTGGGCTATTTCTCGCTCCAGCCAGTGAACCACAACTGGTATATCAAAGGCTGTGGTATGTGCTATCCTGTCTGGGATGGTACATATAAAAGATCTCTTACTACTGCAGAAAAAATATAGCGGGTTTCCTCTCTAAGACTATATGTCAGAATTACCAAATGTTTGACACCCAACAGTTGATGATTAATAAATCAGTGTGCTCCAGTGATGTTGTTAAACAAAACAAACTTTATTTACAAGCTCAGTGAATGTTAAAATGCAAAACAGTATAACAAATTGTTGATAGACAAATGGAATGGGCATTCCGTCTTGTCCTCCCCCATCCACACCCCACACCCCCCACGTTCTTATGACTTTCAAAATTAAACAACAAAGGTAAACGATAGGAAAGAAGTTCAACTCATTACCCTTTGTTGATTGTTATCCTTCAACCACTGTTTCTATTGCCAGAATATGATGACAGATAAAGCAAAGTCATATCCTGCTATTGTGATGTCACACACATTGCCTACATTACAAAATCGCAGCCTTTGATATACCATTTGTGGTGCACTGGCTAGAGTGAGAAATAGCCCAATGGGCCCACTGACGGGGATCGATCCCAGACCGACTCGGCACAAAGTGAGCACTTCACCACTGGGCTGCTAATCGATAAGAGTAGCCCATGAAGTGGCGACAGCAGGTTTCTTCTCTCAATATCTGTGTAGTCCTCAACCATATGTTGGACGTCATATAACCGTAAATGAAATGTGTTGAGCGTGTCGTTAAATAAACCATTTCCATCCTTCCTGATTTTTAAATGTAATGACAGAATGAAGTGTGTTTCATTTTATTTCATTTATACCTATATCCAATTAAGGTTAAGGTATACTGTCAGAGCACACACCTTAGCTGGACCATCTGACCAGGATAGTTGGTTAGTTGTTAATGGTAAGTAAGAGAGAAATCTGTACAGAAACCTTACATCTACCCACTAAGTCATTAAACGTCCTATGGCTGATAGCTGACAACAGGATGTGAACCCAGTACCTACCAGTCCTAAGTCTGATGGCTTAAGCACTACACCACTAAGCCTGGTAATGAAGTGTAGTGAAACCTGTTTAAGCTGGATTATACCGGGGACTTAATATGTATCCTATACCGGCCTCGGTGGTATCGAGGTTAAGCCATTGGACATACGGCTGGTAGGTACTGGGTTCGCAGCCCGGTACCGGCTCCCACTCAGAGCGAGTTTGAATGATTCAATGGGTAGGTGTAAAGCCACTACACCCTCTTCTCTCTCACTAACCACTAACCGGCCTCGCTGGTATCGTGGTTAAGCCATTGGACATAAGGCTGGTAGGTACTGGGTTCGCAGCCCGGTACCGGCTCCCACTCAGAGCGAGTTTGAATGATTCAATGGCCACTACACCCTCTTCTCTCTCACTAACCACTAACCGGCCTCGCTGGTATTGTGGTTAAGCCATTGGACATAAGACTGGTAGGTACAGGGTTCGCAGCCCGGTTCCGGCACCCACCCATAGCGAGTTTTAATGACTCATTGGGTAGGTGTAAGGCCACTACACCCTCTTCTCTCTCACTAACCAACTAACAACTAACCACTAACCCATTGTCCTGGACAGACAGCCCAGATAGCTAAGGTGTGTGTGTGTGCCCAGGACAGCGTGCTTGAACCTTAATTGGCTATAAGCACAAAAATAAGTTGAAATGAAATGAATATATCCTATTTAGATGGGATCCGGAGTTCAAATGGTTGTATTTTAGAATTTACAAAATTAGGACCATGAAACGTGGCCAGTTTTGACAAGATTCCGTTTTGTCCAGGGTCCAGTTTAGCCAAGTTTCCATGTATATTTGTTGGGCTAGGAAAATAAGGGGAAACTCTGCAACAAGTGTTTGTCAAAACATTTTTAGTAATATTTGATTCCTCACAAAACCAATATTTTCATAAACCTTTTTTTTTTTTTTTTTAAAGTTTATTATATAAATTCTGACATAAAAATTACTCATTCTTGTGATTCATTCTTGTGATTCATTCTTGTGAATGAGATGCTAGTGTAAAACCAGGAAATCCTGTTGTTTCAATTGTCTGCCGTCTTCCAGAGAGGAATTCCACGAGATGTTTATGACAACACGATGACACGAGCACAGTAGATGGCGACATGCCAGACATTATCATTCTCTCTTCTGTGGGTTTAATCAAACAAGTTTATTAATAGTTCCATTGCTGGAAGCAAACTTAAACAAAAGTTTTAGATGAATGGGAAAGCATGTAACCAGAAATCTTTTTTAATTTCGTGAAAGTATTCATTAACTTTTTGTTAAGGAAATATTAAAAACAGATGGCGTTTATGTAAGACAGATGTTATTTAACAATATGTAAATGCTTATTTTGCTACTAATTTATTCATGGCTGAGGCCTAAAAAAAATGGGTTTCCTGGACTATGCAAAAACGAAAAATAGGGGAGGTCAGCTTTAAAAAACACCTTTTTTTATTACATAGGTCCAAATAAAATGTAATGTCTATCAATTTCATCTACATTTTAATGATAATAATAAAAAATAATTTTAAAAAAAACATCAAGAAAAAAGAATGGTCAGCTTTTTTTTCTGGTTACCCAAGGTTTTGAAATGTTGTCTCCTGAACCTAGTCACTCACTCACTTAATCAGTGACTTGTACACTTGCTCAACCACTCACTTGCTCAATGACTCACTTGCTCAACTGCTTGCTTGCTCACTTAACCACCCATCCACTCAATTACTGACATGCACTTAATCACAATTGGTTATCATTGACACCTGCCATCAACACCCCTCAAAACTCATTCTGGCACTCGCTCGCTCACTTGCTCACTCGCTCACTCGATCAATAACTCAATCACTCCCTCACTCACACTCACACATTCACTCACTCACTACACATTCACTCACTCACTCACCCACCCACCCAACACCATTCACTCAATTACTCAGTCGATCTGATTAATTATCAATCAACCAACCACTCACTAGCTCAACCACTTACTCACTAAAAACCCACCCAGAACTCTCCCAATGAAAAAATGCACATACCTACTCAATCTCTCACCTACCCCACCCCATTAAGGCCCCACCATTATAAAATTAAAGAATTGGGTATATAAGCTGTGTATCAATAATGGAGGGAGGAACCTGCAGGCAGACAGGTGTTGACAGGTCTTCATTAGCACTTGATCTCTGCTTGGGCAGGGGGACTTCAGTGATTCCCCTGTTGATTCTCCCTGTTGATCTTCTTGTTAAAAGTTCCTCCCTCCAAAGAAGTTATATTGTTTTTTCAAATCACCGTATTTGTCGGCAAATATTAACATCCACAATCAATAGAGGAAAAATAGAAAACAATAGGAGAAATGCGCCGTTACTCGTCGTTGCGTTCTTGGCACATGTGTACTTCCTAAACAACAAGCCATTACGTTACGTTTAGATAGTTCCTCACAGTGCGTTTTGGAAACACAGTTTGTTGCTTTTTCCTATTGGTGCAGGACGTTTTTGGTGTGACTTTGTTGCCGTTTCCCTCCCCAATATCCATATTGTAGATAAGGTGTAGCTGCTATCGCTACATGTTTGTAAACTAATTAACTTTGACCTTGTAGTTGTGTTTGCAAACTGTGGCGGTACCGTTTCCTGAAACTAAAAAAAAATGCTAGTCCAGAAGGTTGTAAATCATTTCGTTCATTGACCATTCCAAGATACGGAAGTATTGGAAACTGAGACGAAATCTTTGTGGTTGGTCCTTGTGAGCGTGGAATGGTGTTCATGAATTCTGTTATAACGGGACTTTTATTATTGTGATTTCTAGATTCAGGTATTGAACTGAAATTGGAATTCCATTTCCAGCGAAAGGAAAAGATATACTTCTTCCAATGTAGATAGGATTTTTATTATTGAGATTTCTATATTTATGTATTGAACTGAAATTGGAATTCATTCCCGGGGAAAAGATAAAAAGTCTTTTCTATAATATACTGTGATTTTATTTGAAAACATGAGATTCAAATTTGAATTAATTCACAGCTGAAGAATCTGGTTTTTTGTTTTTTTTTAAAAGAAGACTTTATACACCAATAAAGAAAATATATCCAACGAACAGTGTGATTTCAGTGGTTTCATCTCACAAAATGCAATTGTGAAAAAGCTGTCTCGACCTATTTGATATCCCTGTTTTATTAAGCTAGTTAAGTGTGACTTGTGTGAACTAAAAGTTGAATTAATTCATTGTTGAAGAGGAAAACCAGATCCACTTTGGACACTTGTTGTATAGAGTTTAGTGCATTTCCACTATACGTTAGTATTGAGATTTGATCGGACAACATGAGGAAACGGTCGTACTCATTGCTGGACAAACGGTCATCTGGGTCACCTCTTCTTGATTCTGTGATGGTCTACACAAGAACACCCAAATTAAGGTGGGTTTTTAACTTAAACTTCATTATAGTCAAGTATGTTATCATGGGGGGGGGGGGGGTAGAGGAGCTAACAAACAACCTTTTCGAAAAAAAAATTAAATCCACTTTTTCATCTTTATTATTTTTTTATTATTATTTTATGCAATATTATTATGAAAAGGAACTCTAGTAGTTACACAATTCCTGGAAGACACCCGTGTTAGTTCATTTGTCCATTCTGTCTAGTGTTCCATGCATGCTTGGTACAGTGTTTATCAAAAGCAGTGGAAATCAGCATGGACAAAATGTAATGATAATCAGAATGGGATAATCTATCTGATTCCAGAAGTCTGAAAACATCAATTTTGGACAACATGAGGAAATATTTTTGGTTCTATTTACATAAATACTCATACTTGTACATGTACACTGGGTGATGATAATTTAATATTTTCTTGGTAACAGTACATCTTTAATATATTGCCCAGGAGGATGTGCTTGAACCTCTTGTGGATCTAAGCATGTAAATAAATATCATTTTAATTAGATTTTTTATGTTTGTATCCATTTAAGGTTAAAGCAGGCTGTCTAGACAGTGGATTAATGGTTAGTGATAATGAGATGGAACTTCGCCTTAAAACCTTTTTAGTTGAACCATTAAAATTTACTCTGGGTGGGAGCTGGTACCAAGATATGAACTCAGTTCTTACCAGCCTTAACTCTTAACATTCACCCTATATAGGATAAATATCATGTTCATGGTACATTCATTAAAGGTTGACTTTATGATAAAATTGTTAACTTTTAGTTATACAGTTCAAGTCTGTTTTATTGTATACTTTGTATTATGTTATTCTTAACACTGCTTTCATGTAAGTGCCGCAAAGCGTTTTACAAAATAGCTACACTATATGTTCCAAATGTTATTTAAAAACGAGGATAACAATGTTATTCATACATGACATCATTCTTAATAATTTTTAGAACGTACACTATACAGCTGCAGATGGGGAAAATTGCACAAATTATGTCATTATTCAAGGGAGTACAAGATTGTGTTCAAAGGGGGGGGGGTAGGGTTTCAGAGGTTGAAACCCTTCTGTGCTCGAGCAAAGTTTCCTTTTTTCAATATATTTTCGAGGAGAGTATTACTCAACCCCCCACCCACCCCCCACCCACCCATCCCACCGCCACACACACCCCCACCGCCACCCCCACACCCCTATAAACTTCGCTTGTCATGGTCTATACCCCACTTTGCTAAAACTCCTACACACGCGCCTGGAGTCAACTCAACTCGTGACATTTAAAAAAAAAAAAATTCATGAAACTGAAACTGCCTTTATTAGATATAAAAACACATATGTAAAATGTCATCTCCTATAATTTGACTATAACTTGCAAAAAAAAAAAAAAATTGTTTTGGTTTTAACTTTTCTTTATTATAAAGTTAACCTTTTAGTATGACAGGGAAAATGTGGTTGGATGAGCATTAGATTCATAATCATGTAAATAAATATTACATGGACGTACATTGATATATCACAGTATTTACACTCTAATGGATGTCCCGACTGTTTGGCTTGAGGCATATTAGTGTAAAGTCTGTGATATTACATCTATCAGTTGAAAGTATGTGTTATTACAACTAGCGGTGGAAAGTCTGCATGTGTTAGTACAACCGGCTAAGGTGAGGTGTGTCGTTAACCAGCTCAGTAATTAACAAACATCACTGGTTGACGTAACCAACCACTCTTCCTGGTCCAGTGTTGGGCACGTGCGGTCTTGTTAGCCGCAGAATAGGACATCTGACCAACCCTTGTAGTGTCTTGAATATCACTTAATCTTTTCTAAGGTATTAAATGAACAGATGTAGATCTTACACTGGATCATACTTGACTAACAAAAGTACATCAACTATTTCTAAGGTACTGATGTACATTGTATGTTTAATCATACTTGACTAATGCAAGTGTATAAACTGTTCCTTAGGTATTAAATAAACTGATCTCTTACATTGGATCAGACTTGACTAATGAAAGTGTATAAACTTGAAAGGAGTTATCTGTATACGTCTGTGGTGTAAATTCGTGGATTTAACAGAAGTAAGCCTTTAAGTAACGTTTTGATTGTCGGCTACCTATCCAGTTTTTAAACCTGACTAGTAGGTATGTATATTTGTTTATATATTTGTTTTCCATTTAACTATAAGACACACATGTTGGTTAACCAGTGAATTAAGTGTTTTAAGTATCGGTTAATCTTTTGTAGATATTAAATTAATTGATATATATATACAGTATTTGATCTCCAGTTGTATACAGGATATCTAAGCAGATGTGGGTGTATATTATAAATGAAAAAGGAGCTGATAAGTGTATGGTATAAATTCATTGCTTTAACTGAAGTAGGATCAAAGTCACATTTAGGGTTTTTCTTAGCTCCCTAACTATTTAAACTGGGTAGTAAGTATATAAGCTTGTTTTTTTACTTGTTTTTCAGTTAATTACCAGTATAATATGCATGAAAAAAAAATTCTACTGTTTATTTCAGTAGACTCTTTTTTTTATTTATAATCCACTAATTATAAAGTGTTTCTTATTATTTGTTTTTGTTTAACTACATGTTTAATGTAATCTTTTGTACTATCCAGCACTTAATGTGATCATACTTTTTATTGGTTACATGTAGTGCTGGGAATTGGTTGAAATATATCGCCATCTGTCATTGGTTATAATTGGTTTGCATTAACCATCAACTTTTAATTTTAAAATCAGTGGAACCCTCAAAATTAGTCTCTTTGTAAACCAGGGGGAGGATTTAGCTCAGTCGATTGAGTGCTAGCTTGAGGTACTGGGCGTCACAGGATCAAACCACTTCAGTGGATCCGTTCAACTGATTGGATTTTTTTCTCGTTCCATCCAGTGCACCACAACTGATCAAAAGCCATGGTATGTGCTTTCCTGTCTGTGGAAAAGTGCATATAAAAAATTGTTGCTGAGCACTAATGAAAAAATATGGCAGGTTTCTTCTAAACACTACATGCCCCACAGCTGGTATCAAAGGCTGTGGTATGTGCTGTCTGTCTTTGGGAATGTGCATATAAAAGATCCCTTGCTGCATTAGGTAAAATATAGCGGGTTTCCTCTGATGACTATGTGTCCGAATTACCAAATGTTTGACATCCAATAGCCGATGATTCATTAATCAGTGCTTTAGTGGTGTGGTTAAGCAAAACAAACAAACTTTAGATCGATCGCGCATCAGGTGAGCGCTGTACCACTGAGCTACATTCCGCCCCTGTAGTAATTAGTGCTGTCAATTCTAACACGGGACAACAGTGTTGGAAATATTCTTTGATGAATTACTGAACAATTACTGGCAATTCACCAGCCTTACTTTGAAGTCTGAATAAATAATTCACCACACTTTGCATGCTGTGTTTAAATACAGTGAAACCCATCTAAACCATTTCATTTCAGCTTATTTTCGTGCTTATATCCAATTAAGATTCAAGCACACTGTCCTGGGCACACACCTCAGCTATCTGGGCTGTCTGTCCAAGACAGTGGGTTAGTTGTTAGTTGGTTAGTTGATTAGTGAAAGAGAAGAGGGTGTAGTGACCTTACACCTACCCACTGAGCCCTTAAGAACTCGCTTTGGATTGGAGCCGGTACCGGGCTGCGAACCCTGTACCTACCAGTTTGTAGTCCGATGGCTTAACCACTGCACCACCGAGGCCAGTCATCTAAACCAGACACCCATGGAATGAATGAATGAATGAATGAATGAATGAATGAATGAATGAATGAATGAATGAATGTTTAATGACACCCCAGCACAAAAATTGACATTGGCTATTGAGTGTCAAACAAATGTAAGTACATTATCATTATTTTGAGACACCCATGGAACCAAAGTTAAAAAGTTAAAAGTTTGCTGTGTTTAACGACACCACTAAAGCATATTTCTATAGTAATAATAAGCTGTTGGATCTCAAACATTTGGTAATTTTAACATATAGTTTTAGAGAGGAAACCTGCTACTTTTAGTAGCAAGGGGTTGTTGTATGCACCATCTCACAGACAGGATAACACATACCACGGTCTTTGATATACCAGTCATGGTGCATTGGCTGGAATGAGAAATAGCCCAATGAGTCCACCGATGGGGATTGATCCCAGACCAACCGTGTATCAAGCGGGCACTTTACCACTGGGCTACATCTCATCCTATAGTTTTAGAGAGGAAACCCACTACTTTTAGTAGCAAGGGATCTTTTATATGCACCATCCCTTAGACAAGATAACATTGGCTGGGATGAGAAATAGTCCATTGAGCCCACTGATGGGGATTGATCCCAGACCAACCGTACATCAGACGAATGCTTTACCACTGGGCTATATCGCACCCTCTCCCATGGAACCAAGTGAAAAGTCTGGTTTTAAAGGGCATCTGGTTTAGAAAGGTTATATTCTGTACTGATATTTAAATGGATCTGTTAAAAAAAAAAATTTGAAGGTAGCCTATTCTGGTTTGATTTAGGAGAATAAAAACATGGCCTTTAATGACAGGTGGCTGCTTAATACAGGTCAGTTTATACCATATTAGATTTGAGAAAATATTAGTGTGGTGACAACACAGGTGGCTGCTTAACACAGATGGCTGCTTAATACAGGTGGTTGCATAATACAGGTCAGTTTATACCATATTAATTGATTTGAGAAAATAATAGTGTGGCGACTTAACACAGGTGGCTGCTTAACACAGATGGCTGCTTAATACAGGTGGTTGCATAATACAGGTCAGTTTATACCATATTAGATGATTTGAGAAAATAATAGTGTGGCGACTTAACACAGGTGGCTGCTTAATACAGGTGGCTGCTTAAAACAGGTGGTTGCATAATACAGGTCAGTTTATACCATATTAGATGATTTGAGAAAATAATAGTGCGGTGACTTAACACAGGTGCTTGCTGAATACAGGTGGTTGCATAATACAGGTCAGTTTATACCATATTAATTGATTTGAGAAAAACAATGTGGCATCTTAACACAGGTGGCTGCTTAATACAGGTCAGTTTATACCATATTAAATGATTTGAGAAAATAATAATGTGGTGTCTTAACACAGGTGGCTGCTTAATACAGGTGGTGTCTTAACAGGTGGTTGCTTAATACAGGTGGCTGCTTAATACAGGTCAGTTTATACCATATTAGATTTGAGAAAATAATGTGGCATCTTTACACAGGTGGCTGCTTAATACAGGTGTCTGCTAGGTAGCCGCTAGAACAGGTTTGACTGTATTTTACTTAGGGCGAGATGATCTGGGAGAGATAATCATCTGACTAGACTGTTAGATCACTATAGTCCGTCCCACAGGGAACGTCTTTTTTCATACTATAGAATGTACTACAAGTTATTTATTTCTAAGCTGATTGATTCGTAAATTTCACACAAAAATAGTAATTTTTTGTCATTTCCAAAACATGTTTACTTTTCTGCTTACGTCAAACCAAACTGAAATTATTTTCAAAAAACATTTTTACAGAATGATGGGATGGACTATAGAAAATCTGTGCACATTTAAAAATCTGTCCGCCTCTTGTGTTGGTGCATCGATCCACCCACAATACATCATTTAATCATAAGAAACGAAAGACTTGAGCACAGTGATATTTAAGCATATATTCATTATTAATATAACTCAATATATACTGACAATTAAAAGAAACCCATCTAGGACATATCCGCTGGGAATTTGGAGAGTTTGCCCAAGACAGACGTGCTTGAACCTTCAGTGAGAGTCATTATTAATATAGCTCCGAATATATACTGACAATTGAAAAAAAAACGTCTTGGACGCGTCTGCCAGGAAATTCAGAGAGTTTGCCCAAGACAGATGTGCTTGAACCTTCAGTGAGTCATTATTAATATAGCTCTGAATATACTAACTATTAAAAGAAACCTGTCTTGGGACATATCTGCCAGGAATTTGGAGAGTGGGCCCAAGACAGTCGTGCTTGAACCTTCAGTGGATGCAAGTAATGGGTATGTGTCAAATGGTAGATTGATTGATTGATTGATCAAAAGAAAGTATATAGATCAGTTTTTCAAAATAATACAAATGGCATGAAACACAGCTTGATGAAAGTGATGTATTTTGCAAGTATAATAATTTGGTGATATATCAACACAGTATACAATGATAATTACCATCAAATGTGAACATCACAGATCACAAACACCACAAATGTGCCATTTCATTTAAGGATTGTGTGTTATTTCTTTTACATTCATTGAGGTATGTTACTGTTTGCATTTACCATAGTTCCGACACCCAATAGCCGATGTATTTTTCGTGCTGGAGTGTCGTTAAACCATTCATTCATTCATTCGTTCATTCATTCATTCATTGGGGTATGAACAAAAAAATCTTTTATAAACTGAATCAGCGAAGCTGTTCAGGCATAAATTTCCAAATAATATTGACATATAGTCTCAGAGAGAGGAAACCTGCTACATTTTTTCATTAGTAGCAAGGTATCTTTTATATGCACCATCCCATAGACAGGATAGCACATACCACAGCCTTTGATAATACCAGTTATGGTGAATGGGTCCACCGACAGGGGGTTGATCCCAGACAGACTGCGCATCAGTCGAGTGCTTTACCACTGGGCTAAGTCTTGCCCTATGACCTGTAAAGGCTTGATTTGTTTTGTTCATAGCCAGATGAACTTAAAAAAAAAAAAAAAATGGACATTTTATTTTGAATAATTTTTTTTGGTTCTTAAACAATAACGCTCAGTAAGACAAAGTACCGATATAAAACGACGTTACCTGATGATATAATTTTTGTGTTCATTGCGAAATTAACAAACTCACGTTGCTACGTCTGCACCAATGGGATGACGTCGTATTGTAATGAATGTAATAGAAATTTAATTATATAAGCATTGTCTGTTGTTTCTTTTATGTTCATCAGAGTATTAACAAACTCGTGTTGCTATGGCTGAACCTATAGGATGACATTATATTGTAATAAATGTAACAGAAATTTAATTACATAAAAATGTTTTAGTGTCCTTTCTTTTGATTGTCAGTATATTATTACCGGGGTACTATATCTGGAGCAGACATAATTGTCTGGCATCTGTGGAATTGTGGCTGGATGTATAAATATACCTGAGACAGGTGATTCATTTCACTTCAACTTATTGTCCTGCTTATTAACCATATTAAGGTTCAAACACGCCTTCCTGGGCACACACCGCAGCTGTCTGTCCAGGACAGTGGGTTAGTTGTTAGTTTGTTAGTTGTTAATTTGTTAGTTGTTAGTTTGTTAGTTGTTGTTAGTTGTTGTTAGTTGTTGTTAGTTGTTAGTTTGTTAGTTTGTTAGTTGTTAGTTTGTTAGTTTGTTAGTTGTTAATTTGTTAGTTGTTAGTTTGTTAGTTGTTGTTAGTTTGTTAGTTGTTAGTTTGTTAGTTGTTAGTTTGTTAGTTGTTAGTTGTTAGTTTGTTAGTTTGTTAGTTGTTAGTGAGAGAGAAGAGGGTGTGGTGGTCTTTCACCTACCCAGTAAAACTTGCTTTGGGTGGGAGCCGATACCGGGCTGCGAACCCTGTACCTACCAGCCTGTAGTCCGTGACACCGCTGAGACAGGTGACAGGTGATTGCCTTTTATGTACTTTTATAGAATGACTGAACAAAATGAAAAGAACTCCGGTAATTGTTAAAATATATTTATTGTCATACTGTTAAATCTGTAAATGAATAAATAGCATAACTCCACATATTTTTGGATTTTAAGTTTTGCATGCTTTACAATTTCAGATATTTAATTTGCAACTATGATAATCATATTTCTCGTTCCAACCAGTGCTCCACAACTGGTGTATCAAAGGCCGTGGTATGTACTATCCTGTCTGTGGGATGGTGCATATAAAAGATCCCTTGATGCTAATCGAAAAGAGTAGCCCATGAAGTGATGACAGCGGGTTTCCTCTCTCAATATCTGTATGATCCTTAACCATATGTCTGACACCATATAACCATAAATAAAATGTGTTGAGTGCGTCATTAAATAAAACATTTCCTTCCTTCCTGTGATAATCGGTTTGAAACTTTGATTAACCACTATATAACATTTTAGAATTAACTGTGTAGTGATCTTTGAAACTTTGTAGCGAATCCTTGCATGGTGCGATACTGAACATTATGTTCCCTACATTCTGATTGTGTGCAAGAATTGTCTAACTCAACTTGTAAATGTGCTTATTATATAGAGAATATTTAGAAAGAAAAGAAGAAAAGAAGAAAAAAAACCCCCACAAGAAACCTCTATCATGTAATATTTGGTACTGTGGAGTTGGGACCATATTGAATTACAATTTCAAGACTTCATGGCTACAGTTTTTTTTAACCTATTTTATCGCTATATACACCATAGCCTACGACAGTTTTACAATATCATAGTGCGAAGATATCTTTGAAAATATGAGTCCTGTATGGTTTAAAATATAAATATTACAATATGGTGAAGAAGATCTGTTGTATATATTAGAAAGTTTGCAGTGAAACAGTTGATAAAAATTATGAAGTAAATTGTATAAGAAAAACTACAGTTAAAGATGTCCATTTATTACCCATATGGTTCAAAATATCTTGGTACATATCAAAGTGATACGTCCCACTTGAACGCCAAGTGGGACGTAACACTTTGATATCACATGACGATGTCATAGGTTGGTACCGGCCTCGGTGGCGGCGTGATTAGGCCATCGGTCTACAGGTTGGTAGGTAATGAGTTCGAATCCCAGTCGAGGCATGGGTGTTTTAATCCAGATACCGACTCCAAACCCTGAGTGAGTGCTCCGCAAGGCTCAATGGGTAGGTGTAAACCACTTGCACCGACCAGTGATCCATAACTGGTTCAACAAAGGCCATGGTTTGTGCTATCCTGCCTGTGGGAAGCGCAAATAAAAGATCCCTTGCTGCTAATCGGAAAGAGTAGCCCATGTAGTGGCGACAGTGGGTTTCCTCTCAAAATCTGTGTGGTCCATAACCATGTCTGACGCCATATAACTGTAAATAAAATGTGTTGAGAGCGTCGTTAAATAAAACATTTCTTTTTTTCTTTCATACGTTGGTACACTACAACCTTACAGGAATGTCAACTAAACGAGTTGGGTGATATAAATTAAGATCAATTATGGGTAATAAATAGGTTGTAAACTTGTTTTGTATCATGTACCATTTCGTACCATGTTTATGTCAATCATATTTCTTCAAAAATTATTTCACTCTGGACATAAACATGATATGAAATGGAAATTTGTAGAAATGAGAAATAGAATACAAATGCAATGCATTTTTTTTTTAATGTGTTAAAGGAAAAATACTGGTGATAACATATTACTAGCCCAAAATAGTCTTTATAGTTTATCTGCAGAATGTATTTGATCATATTTGTACACTGGTGTTTATATAAACATTGATTGATGTTTGCATTTCGTGTGCATCACTTTTTTTTTCTACCCAGTACCTAAAATATTTTTCACTCACCCACCCACCCACTCACCCATTCATTCACTCATTCACTCACACATGTACATACACACACATTCATGCATTCATTCATTTTGTAAGTCAATAATGCATTCATTCATTCATTCATTCATTTATACTTTCCCCATGTACCAAAAAAAAACAAAAAAAACTGTTTTGAGAAAACTGGATGTAAATTAATTGTTGATCAATTTTGATAAACATGTAGTCTTTGTTGTTATTATAAATGGATTAATATTAACTTGTTAACATTAAATGTGGCACTAACTGGACATTGTTTAAAGATTACCTATATTTAGACGTGATTTATTTGTTTGGTGAGGACAGTGGTCAGGTTGGACCTGTCTGACTGACCACTCTCTCTCTCTCTGTGTGTGTGTGTGTTTAGTTCGCATAGTGGGAACAAACAGCGGATTCGTCTTGTAAACACTGGTAAATGGAATACAAACATGTTGAAGCCGTTAGACTGGTTCCCATCTTCAGCTCATCTTTGGTGCACCGGTCTATGTTTTTCCCCTGTTGACCATTCACATTAAAATTGGTGTTAAGCCCCTGACTGAAATCTCCCGAATTCCAGTCCGCACACATTCATCAGATTAACCTGCCGATCGGCTTTAAGTAATAACCATGTTATTTTCCCGTTCTTGCCGTTTGAACTTCGTTCACAGTTTGTTCGCGGTTTTCGAAGCTCGTACTTAAACCAGCTTTAGTAAATAACTTTTTTCACACACGGTTCAAGTAACGTTACTACGTGGAATTTCGTGACATGGAAAAATGAGCTTGTTATGTTTTGTACCACTGGTCGACTTCATTTGAGGCTGGTTGGGGAGGACATGCGAAGATGAAATCTCTCATTTACAGCTTGTAGCTAATCATTGAGTTGGTTTAGTGTGATGGAATGTAGCAAGGTGATGTACCGGTACTGTGTTTGAAAAATTCACTGTGCTGGTTTTTCTATATCTTCCCACTTGGAGCGAATTCAGTTGGACATTTAAAAAGTTCATCAAGGAAACGTTTTGTAATTTTAAACAATGAAAGTTTTATTAGTGTTTATTCTGAGGATCATGTCTTTTCATGTGTGTGGAGCGTCAAGTACTTTTGTGGAAAAAAATTGGCTTTGTTCGTGATGATTTAATGGAAGTAGAAAGTTTATTCAAGTGATGCAACGTGATTTGTTTATACAACGGTTTATAATGAGATGGCAAAATGTTGTTTTGTATATTTTAGATAAGTGGAATGCTTAATTTGATAAAATTCATCATCTGGATGAATTTAAGTTATGAACTGATTGTTTATATATGAACTTAATAATAAGACAACCAAATTAAACGTTCACATATATTTGATAATTTTTAAAGTGGTATGTTACTTTTAAATGATTAATGACTAAAGACTTAGGGGAAAAACATTCTGCCATGGCTTTAAAATTATAAAGTGTTTTTTTTTTTCTCCATTTTTATGGTAAAGCAAAGAATTAATGCACTGGCTTAACATTAAAGGTCAGTTTTATGTTGATGCTCCGAAATATAATTTTCTTCCTTTGCTGATTGACAGTTTTACCTTCAAAACTTTATATTTGGTTTGTTAATGACAATTTGATGTGCCTTTTTTTTTTTAGTAAAAGGGTTACGAAAGTGGGTCAGTTAAAAATTATATGTAAATAGAATACATCAGTTTTACAAACAGGGATGGACATACATATATGTGACTGACACCAGAAGTACTATAAATATTGCCATGATTCTCTGAATCCAGTTGACAAACAGTTGCCATGATGGGGATGGGGACTATTTATGTACTCTGTGTGATGTCGCACTAAATGTTTGTATTTAACTTAATGCTGGAATTAATGCAAGAGATAGAAAAAAACCAACAACCCAAGTGATATTTAGATAGATTTGTGGTATAGAAAGGTTAACTTGCAACGGGAGCAAATATCATAATTGTGAGACTGGTTATCGAGGGTTTATCCGCAAGGTGTGAGGGAGGACATGTGTTCATATCGTGTGTATGACACAGGACCTAGGTGGATACGACCAAGACAAACTGCATGCCACTTAGTGACCTGCTCCAGTGTGTTTTCTTCGTGGATATATATATATATATATATATCATTAACAGGATGAAATGTTTTATTTTCTCTAAAACTGGGATGACATTTGTGTTATAAATCAGAGAATGTGTTTGTATTCACACACCTCCAGGAAATACACAGACATACATATTATTTATATCACGTATGCAATCTTGTGTCATTAGCTTTAAAAGTGATGTCAACTTTTTTGTCTTTGGATTCTTGACTTTGGATTTCATCAATGTGGATATCTCCATATGGATTTTATCAATGTGACTATCTTCAAATGGATTTTATCAATGTGACTATCTTTGTATGAATGTTATCAATGTGGCTATCTTCATATAGATTTTTATCAATGTGACTATCGTCATATGGATTTCATCAATGTGGCTATCTTCATAGTGGTTTAATTGACTGCATATTTAGAAATATCTATGTTTTAAGTGTTTCATCATTGAATGTATAAGAAATTGTTGATGAGGATTTGTTGAAAAAGGTAGACCATGATGAACAGATATTTATGGATAGTCATCATTGTTCTAAATGGAATCTGAAAAACAGTAAAAGGTCATTCAAAGAAGCAAATACAATATAAATATTAAATAAATACAAGTTAAAGACTCAACACATTTTAATTGCTATTTTTCAAAGGAAGACCTGTCAATAGTTGCATAATAACAAATCTATCAAATTACCCAGAACCTGCTCCAAGCATTTGCCACATATGTTATGGTAAATGTCATGAACGTTTGACATATTAGATATCTGTGGAAGGTGATTTCAACTGATTGAGTGGACACGGTTGAAGATTCATTCATTCATAAGGATACCTAATACAGCAAAGGAAGTCATTTTTGTCTGTTGGAATTGTTTTGTTTTAACCTCTTGTCTGGTGGATATGAAGTCAAGTCATGCTGGAGACCATGTTGAATGCTTTTATTAAATTACCAAGGTGAGTTGTTCTGGGTTTTAAAACTCTTGTTTTTAAAACTCTGCATGTACGGTTTTACCATTTATTCTGTATGATATCTTCAACTTTGATTCAACATACAGTGGTTTTACTATTTATTCTGTATGAAAAGTCTATCATGTTCAGAAGTCCACATGCAGTGTTTTTACCATTGATTTCACATGCAGTCCTTTCCATTGATTCCACATGCAATCCTTTCCACTGATTCCACATGCAGTCCCTTCCATTGATTCCACATGCAGTCCCTTCCATTGATCCCACATGCAGTCCCTTCCACTGATTCCACATGCAGTCCCTTCCACTGATTCCACATGCAGTCCCTTCCACTGATTCCACATGCAGTCCCTTCCACTGATTCCACATGCAGTCCCTTCCACTGATCTCACATGCAGTCCCCCTTCCACTGATTCCACATGCAGTGTGTATACCAGAAATTCTGTATCAAGAATCATTGGTATTGATTCCCCAATCTTTACCATTAAATCCACATACAGTGTCTTTTACATGGATTCCACATGCAGGTGGGGGTTTTTATCATTGATTCCATATATATTTTCTACCATTGATTCGACATAGTGTCTTTTCCATTAATTCCACCCACTTCCACTTAAAATGTCTTTTCCATTGATTCTACATACAGTGCCTTTTACACTAATTCCACTTAATGTCTTTTTAATTGAATCGACATACATTGTCTTTTCCATTGATTCCATGTTAAGTGATTTTTCCATTGATTACACATTAAGTGTTTTTTCCACTGATTCCACATTGTTTTTTCCATAATTTTGTTCTACATATTATGTCTACCACTCATTGCACATGTTTTGTTTTTATTAATAATGATCATGTGTACAATTATTTTACCATCAATTCTACATACAGAGCTGTAACCATTTCATATCAAGTTTGTGTCCTGTGTGTCAGTTACTAAAATATGTACCATATGAAAATGATTTCACTTTAGACAAATACTTGATAAAAAAGGCGAGCGGGATTTAGCTCAGTTGGTTGAGTGCTCGCTTGAGGTGCTTGCATCGCAGGATCGAACCACCTGTGTGGATCCATTCAGCTGATTGGATTTTTTCTCTCATTCCAACCAGTGCACTACAACTGAACAAAAGCCATGGTATGTGCTTTTCTATCTGTGGAAAAGTGCATATAAAAGATCCCTTGCTGCTAATGGAAAAATGTAGCGGGTTTCCTCTGATGATTATGAGTCAGAATTACCAAATGTTTGATATCCAATAGCTGATGATGAATTAATCAATGTGCTCCAGTGGTGTCATTAAACAAAACAAACTCTTCTTTTTTTTTATATACAAAAGGTTATAAATGTTATATTATAATTCTGTGATGTTAATGTGTGGGTTGAGAAGGGTGAAAACTGTTAGTGATTGAAAGTGGATGTGAAGTGTCGTAAACTAGCTGATTGTAAGCAAAGATGTTATAAAAGACTTGGCAGCTGTGAAACAGGAGATATTCCAATGGTTTTAATTACTCGAGCCTTGCCAAGAATCTCGGCAATTCAAATTGTAATTAATATCAACAAATCATTTATCGTAGTTGTTACATTTGTCATTAATACCTCAGATAATCTCACACATGCGTTGTTGCCTGTATACATTTAAGTTGAAATAATCTGCTGAATTGGCGAGAAAAACAAAGTTCTAACCCAACATGTTTTTGGTCTCCATTGTTGAGACAAAAATCTTGCTGATACAAAACACCACAAAAGACTGGATCCATGAACACGCCCTTCGATAAACAAGTCGAGCAGCAATACTAATAGTAACTATTTTGACTTTGATCTTTCTTATCTGTCATTCTAGCTGACTCTTTACGTACAGCAAGCTGTGTGAAGTGAACTTGAAAGTTGTTGTTTAAAGAACGGCTGTGGATATGCCTCGTAAGAAGTGGTAATTTGGCGTATAACAACTCAAAAGACATCAACCTTTGACATAGCTGGATTGTCCTCTACATAGATAGCAATGTCCTGTTTATAACTTGGGTCATGCTTTGTATTTAAAAATTGTCAATTTCAAAATTTGAGACTACTAAAGGGTCATTAAATGCTGTGTGAAGTTTGTTTTGTTTAACGACACCACTAGAGCCCGTTGATTACTTAATAATCGGTTACTGGCCTTACCTTCTTCTCACTTCCAGGTAGTACTAAACCAAATAACTTCCGGCTGGGTCAAAGTTCGAGGTGCACCGAACTTTTGATAGAGAAGTGAACACCACAAGTCCTGTGATTGGCTATAAATGTGAGTGTGTTGGTTGTAAAAAAAATTACTTTCATCTGGGCTAAAAATGTATGCAATTTTATTTCATCTAGTACCACTGTGTCAAGTAGGCTTGTGCTTGGAACATGTATGGGGTACCTGTAAAAAAAAGTACTCAAATTGTGTGCGGAACTAGGGTAGTCATAGACGCTACCCGTTATCTCAGAAATGAGCAGCTTGACACCCACTTTTTTGTGATTCACTTTAAGGGTGAGGGGTGGTAGTATTTATATCCGTGGCGTTTATGTCGATTAATACGTTGCAGGTAGGAGTTTTAGCCACATATGTTACTATTGTCGTCTATGGGATTTGATTTGGTAGTATACACCCTCCAGCACTTAATGTGTAAATTTTAAAAAACAAAATGGTCAATCTCATCTACCAATTATTGTTTTTATTTGTGGCTTTCAACTTCTTTTGAATGCCGACCATGTGTCTTCATTTTCTGATAGATTGTTTTCCTGCAACCACCGTTTCTATTGACAGAATATGATAAAGGATAAAGCAAAGTCATAGTAGCAGGATATGACATTTGACATTAAACGCATAGCTACATTACAAAATTGCTCATTTGACCTCTAGGTCATCATACAATGTGGCTGAAATAACAGAAATAATAGCTTTTCTCTTTAATTTTTATGGTCTGCAGGATAAAGATAATAACTAGTTAATGACATCAGATATCTGCTTTATCCTGTTCAGGCCGAATGAGAAATTCCGCGAAACTAATGCCCCATTCTTATCTTCACAGGATAAAGCAGATATGTGACATCATTAACTAGTTATTTTCTATATAAAGTTAAAGTTTGTTTTGTTTAACAACATCACTAGAGCACATCAATTTATTAATAAATTTGTTTTTTTTTAGTAATTCTGACATATAAGACTTAGAGTGATAACCTGATAAATGTTTCCATTAGTAGCAAGGGATCTTTTATATGCACCATCCCACAGACTGAATGGGACATACCACAGTTTTTGATATACCAGTCATGGTGTACTGGGTTCAGTGAGAAAACCCCCAGTGGGCCCACTGACAGATATTGATCCCAGACCTACTGCACATCATGCGAGTGCTTTACCACAGGGCTACGTCCCCTGATAGAATTATAATGCAGCGGTGTTATAGAATCACTGCCTCATGACAGATATATCAAAGGCTATGCTGTCGTATCTGCAAGTAAAGTGCATATAAAAAATCCCTTGCTGCTAATGGAAAAATGTACCAGGTTTTCCCTGAAGACTACGTGTCGGAATTACCAAATGTCTAACATCCAATAGCCGATGGTTAATAAATCAATGTGCTCTAGAAACAGAATAATAGAACATTCACCCGAGGTATGACAGGTTGTGGGATCAAACCACCTTCATAGATCTTGGTCCCAGTCGGTGGGCCCATTGGGCTATTTCTGGCTCGTGGGATCAAACCTCCTTCATAGATCTTGGTCCCCGACGGTGGGCCCATTGGGCTATTTCTGGCTCGTGGGATCAAACGATCCCAATGGTGGGCCCATCTATGGATCTTGGATCCCCGTCTGTGGGCCCATTGGGCTATTTCTGGCTCATGGGATCAAACATCCCTTCATGGATCTTGGTCCCCATCGGTGGGCCCATTGGGCTATTTCTGGCTCGTGGGATCAAACATCCTTCATGGATCTTGGTCCCCGTCGGTGGACCCATTGGGCTATTTCTGGCTCGTGGGATCAAACATCCTTCATGGATCTTGGTCCCCGACGGTGGGCCCATTGGGCTATTTCTGGCTCGTGGGATCAAACATCTTTCATACGTCTTGGTGTTTTCCATTCTAACTAGTGCTCCCTTGTGTGATATACATGTAACAAAGGCCATGGTATGTGGTGTCCTGTCTGGAGAAGTGCATATAAAATATTCCTTGCAGCTTTTTAGAAGTCTGTGTAGTGACAGTGGGTTTCCTCTCTCAGACTCTTTACATACCAAGTTTCAAAATAACCATAATGTCAAACTGTCTTTGGTTTAAAGAGACAGATGCTAGTTTTTAAACACTACAACATATTTTAGACAATTACGAGCCATTTTTGATAATTAAAATCAGCTATTACTTAGATTGTATTGTTTAGATTCATCCATTGGGGGCTGTACATCTGAAGTATTTCTGGTCATCCTCGTGTTTCTTATACCATGAAAGAAAGAAATGTTTTATTTAACGATGCACTCAACACATTTTATTTACGGTTATATGGCGTCAGGCATACGGTTAAGGACCACACAGATTCTAAAAGGAAACCCGCTGTCCCAACTACATGGGCTACTCTTCCGATTAGCAGCAAGGGATCTTTTATTTGCACTTCCCACAGGCAGGATAGCACAAACCATGGCCTTTGTTGAACCAGTTATGGATCACTGGTCGGTGCAAGTGGTTTACACCTACCCATTGAGCCTTGCTCAGGGTTTGGAGTCGGTATCTGGATTTAAAATCCCATGCCTCGACTGGGATGCGAACCCAGTACCTACCAGCCTGTAGACCGATGGCCTACCACGACGCCACCGAGGCCGGTCTTATACCATGAAATGCATTTTCATATTTTTAAAAACGTACGTACCTTTGAGAAGTAACAATTATGGAGACGAGCTTTAGTCTATTTTTAAGACTATTTTCCCTTTTTTCACAATTGAAGATTCTTGTTTCACTTCATTACTGGCCTCAGTGGTGTTGTGGTTAAGCCATCGGACATAGGACTGGTAGGTACTGGGTTCGCAGCTCGCTACCTGCTCTCACCCAGAGCGAGTTTTAATAACTCAATGGGTAGGTGTAAGACCACAAAACCCTCTTCTCTCTCACTAACAACTAACAACTAACCCTCTGTCCTGGACAACAGCCCAGATAGCTGATGTGTGTGCCCAGGACAGCGTGCTTGAACCTTAATTGGATATAAGCATGAAAATCAGTTGAAATTTATTGCACCTTTAACCAAATGTTTTACAGATTTGTAATATGTACATAACCATACTTAATGTCGATTTTCAAGGGTTGAAACTAGATTCTGTGACTTTAAACCTGTCTGTGGACCCATTGGGCTATTTCTCATTCCAGCCAGTGCACCACAACTGGTGTAACAAAGGCTGTGGTATGTATTATCCTGTCTGTTGGATGGTGCATATAAAAGATCCCTTGCTGCTAATCGAAAAGAGTAGCCCATGTAGTGGCGACAGTGGGTTTCCTCTCAAACTCTGTGTGGTCCTTAACCATATGTCTGACGCCATATAACCGTAAATAAAATGTGTTGAGTGCATCGTTAAATAAAACATTTCCTTCCATCCTTCTTCCTGTGACTTTAAAAGATGCTAAATGTGCTGAGGTGTTGTTTAACAGATAATTTTCAAATATCCGTAATTTTAAATGGCTAGTAATATTCAGTGTTGGACTAGTAAATAACTACTATTGCCATGCCAGACAGGTCTTCTAGATTATGGTAGCCCCACTCCCATGGCTAGTGATATTCAGTGTTGGACTAGTAAATAACTACTATTGCCATGCCAGACAGGTCTTCTAGATTATGGTAGCCCCAATCCCATGGTTAGTGATATTCAGTGTTGGACTAGTAAATAACTACTATTGCCATGCCAGACAGGTCTTCTAGATTATGGTAGCCCCACTCCCATGGCTAGTGATATTCAGTGTTGGACTAGTAAATAACTACTATTGCCATGCCAGACAGGTCTTCTAGATTATGGTAGCCCCAATCCCATGGTTAGTGATATTCAGTGTTGGACTAGTAAATAACTACTATTGCCATGCCAGACAGGGTTTCTAGATTATGGTAGCCCCAATCCCATGGTTAGTGATATTCAGTGTTGGACTAGTAAATAACTACTATTGCCATGCCAGACATGTCTTCTAGATTATGGTAGCCCCACTCCCATGGCTAGTGATATTCAGTGTTGGGCTAGTAAATAACTACTATTGCCATGCCAGACAGGGCTTCTAGATTATGGCAGCCCCACTCCCATGGCTAGTGATATTCAATGTTGGGCTAGTAAATAACTACTATTGCCATGCCAGACAGGGTTTCTAGATTATGGCAGCCCCACTCCCATGGCTAGTGATATTCAATGTTGGACTAGTAAATAACTACTATTACCATGCCAGACAGGGCTTCTAGATTATGGCAGCCCCACTCCCATGGCTAGTGATATTCAATGTTGGGCTAGTAAATAACTACTATTGCCATGCCAGACAGGGTTTCTAGATTATGGCAGCCCCACTCCCATGGCTAGTGATATTCAATATTTTGGGCTAGTAAATAACTACCATAGCCATGCCAGATGGCTAGTGAATATTTTTGGTTAAATGTTGAAGTTAAGTCTATTTTGTAAATATGAATATCCTGCCCCATCCAACCCCCCCCCCCCCCCCCCCCCCCCCCCCCCACGGTGTTAGTGTTTTTAAGCTCTATCTAGTATCTCCCTCTTCAGGTGACATATTTGATTATTACTAATATTATTTAGTAAAACTGTTAACTTAAAGTAAAGTAGGGCTAGTGAATTTTTAGTGGCTATTAAATTTTTAAAATCACTGATCGCATGGCTTGTGAATTTTATAAAAAAAATATCTAGAAGCCCTGCATAGTTTTAAATGTGCTGAAATATCATGAAGCAAGCATTCTTTTCACTTTCTAATCCGCTGTTGTTATTTTTTGTCTTGTTCACTGTTTTTTATTAGTTGAAGATTATTCAGTATGGGTGCCGTGTCTTTTACTAATTGCTATTTTCAAAATGCTGCCCATTTTCAAACCCCCCCCCCCCCCCCCCCCCATATATCCCCAGTCAGGCCATCGATCTTATTGGAGATCAGACTCAGGATGGGCGTGTTCGAAACCCTAGTGGTATTCGAACACGTTAAACTAGTTATCTATCTATCTAATTTCTTTTTGACTGCCCAATCTAATCTTGCGACCAGATTTAATACGTAGAATTTTTTTAATTAATTATGTTAATTAGAGATGCACATCAAAATCTTTAAGGCCCACTATTTAATTTTTGGATGTAAATTTCAAAATTGTCCCCTTAATTTTTTCTGTCCCAGAGCAAGTCACTGACTATCCAGAGACAGGCCCCAGGACGGACATGCTCGAAACTCTAGTGGTATGAGCATGTAAAAATTATTCGCACTCGCACTCGCCGTGTCTAGTTCTCCGAAGACTACTCAGTGTGGGTGCTATTTGCTTGGTTCCAGTCCAGTGTTTGTATTTCACTTGAACCAATTGTTGTCAAGTATTGATTTTTATTTCTACTTTATATTAACTACAACAAGCCTGAAGCTGAGAGATCGATGTTTGTATTAAACAATTTTTCTTTATTCTAAACACTATCTAAAATTAGAAACATCTTCACAAAGAGGTCTTTTTTTTCTCTTTTTTTCACCTAAAAAAAAATCCCCCATCTTTCTAAAATGACTTGCTGTAGGCTTGCATCTGTTTACAAAATTTATTGAAAACTTATTTAGTATTAGCATGCCTGACTTTGCAATTGACAGAAAAAAAATTAATTGGAGAAAATTTCACTTAATTTGTTTTGTAGTAGTTTTTGTGTAGCAGACTATTTGAGGAGAATTTAGTTTATTTCTTTTGAATCTGTATTTAATGACATTCCAGCACATTTTAGACTTCGTCTTTCTGGTATCTAACGTGATTATTTCTTCAATTGGTTTCTTGCTGCTGATAGCAAAATGTAGCAAGTTTCTTCTAAACACTAAATGCCCCACAACTGGTATCAAAGGCCATGGCATGTGCTGTCCTGTCTTGAAAAAGTGCATATAACAGATTCTCACTGCTAATGGAAAAATATAGCAGGTTTCTTATAACGACTACATGCCCCACAACTGGTATCAAAAGCTGTGGTATGTGCTGTCTGTCTTTGGGAAAGTGCATATAAAAGATCCCTTGCTGCATTAGTAAAAAATGTAGCGGGTTTCCTCTGATAACTACGTGTCAGAATTACCAAATGTTTGACATCCAATAGCTGATGATTAATTAATATGCTCTAGTGGTGTCATTAAATAAAACAAACTTTAACTTTTTTCTGAAGACTACATGCCCCACGATGGGCATGGTATGTGCTGTCCTGCCTTTGGGAAAGTTCATATAAAAGATATCTTGCTGTCCATGGAAAAATTTATCTTTTATATTCACCATCCCACAGACGGGATAACACATACCACAGCCTTTGATATACCAGTCATAGTGCACTGGCTGAAATGAGATCATTACCTATGAGTACTAATATTAGGTATGTAAGACTTAAATTACATACTGAAATTATTTTAGTCTGCCCACCTTCACTCGCATTAATTTCATGTCGCATTTTAGTCTGTCCACCATCACTCGTTTTAATTTCATGTTGCATTTTAGTCTGTCCACCATCACTCGCATTAATTTCATATTGCATTTTAGTCTGCCCACCATTACTCGCATTAATTTCATGTCACATTTTTGTCTATCCACTGTCAATCGCATTAATTTCATGTTGCCTTCACTTGTATTAATTTAGGGACGTGTTAATTTCAGGATCTACAGTATTCATTCGATAATGCAGATGTGTGGCTTCGGGGGGCTGTTTACTAAGTATGAGTTCAGTAATTTATGGGTTCAAATACCTGACAAGATCACACAAAAAGTTCTAATTTCATTGTTCACAGCTGTACATTCTTGAAAACTAATCTTCTTAGAACAATGCTGTGATGTCACACGGGTGGATTAGACGAATGTAAAACCACTATATCACCTTTAAGTATCTGAACTAACTGGTAGGGTGGAGCCTCGTGTTTGCGGTCATTTGAGTTATTTCATATCACCCGAGCATGGCAGAGGTGAGATGTATGAATCTGTAGTGAAAATTATCCCCCTTGTTAGGTCATAAACTTGGAGAAGACACACCCATAGTTAACTGCACCAATGAACACTGACATACCAAATGAAAGGAATGGGGTTTGATTATTATTATAATATACCGGTATATATATAAATATATATAATTAAACCTGTTTTAAGCAGCCACCAAAGGGAGTATCAAAATTAAGAGGCCTTTTAACACCAGTGGCTGCTGAATGAAAATGAGGTCTCTTAACACAAATGCCTGCTAAATACAGGTTTGTTTGTAATATATTAGATGATTTGGGAGAATAAAAATTAGTTCTCTTAAAACAGGTGTTTGCTTAATACAGATAAGTTTGTAATATATTAGGTGATTTGGGAGAATAAAAATGAGGTTTCTTAACACAGGTGGCTGCTTTATACAGGTGGCTGCTAGAGCAAGTTTCTGCAGTTGTTAAGATGTTGCCAACTAACAGACATATTTTAACGATTGTAATTTTATATTAAATATATCTTTTTGTATAAAATATTAATGGCTGTATATTAAATATGTTTCTGATACATCCTATATGTAGGTCAAACTCCATTTTATCTCCTAATATATATTTTTCTTAACAGACCAAATCCAGTTTGAGCTACTTACAAATATTATGACAATCAGAAACAAATTGAATATACAGACACTGATGTTCTAAACAAGAAAATATATTTACTCTGTAATTTTAATCTTTAAAAGATTTTATTAGTCGCAATCATCTTACAATGCTGACAACTCAACACAGTCCCTTTAAGAAGATACTTTCAGACTGTCAATCAAGCTAAATCAAATAGTCTTCAAAGACTGTGACCACACGTTCAGTATGTAAAGAAAAATAGTAACATATGTCAGACATTTTGTTTGAAACTGTATATGACCACCTCATGTGACCTGTGTGTATCAGATGATAATGTTTTATGCAACCGAATCCTTTCATTGCTTTCATGCAGGAACACTTAATCCTACCCTGGGATTCAGTCCATAATTGGTATTTTAAAAATGTGCCGAGACGAAATTAAACAAAAGACCCTTTTCCTTTTAACACTTTTAAAGATTATCTTTTAGAGCAAACATCCATCCATCCATCCATCCAAAACCCACCTACCGAAAACCCACTCACTCACTCACCCACCCACCCACTCACTCAAACTTGTACACACCCACCCACCCACTCACTCACTCACTCACTCACCCACTTACCCACTCGCTTACTCACTCAAACCCACTCACTCACTTGTATACTTGTTTTTCTAAATATTTCATTCATTTATTCACTCGTTCATACATTCATTCATTCATTCATTCATTCACTTCATTTTCATATTTTCCTTGGTTTGACACCCTGTGGCTGATGTATTTTCCGTGCTAGAGTCCTTAAACGTCCAGTAAGTGAATGAGTGAATAAGTGAATGAAAATATTAATAAATATGATGCGAGAGAGAATGGATGAATGAATGAATGAATGAATTTTTTCACTCCCTTATTCATTCATTCATTCATTCATTCATTTCATTCATTCATTCATTCATCCATTCTCTCTCGCATCATATTTATTAATATTTTCATTCACTTATTCACTCATTCACTTACTCATTCACTCATTCATTCATTCATTCATTCATTCATTCATTCATTCATTCATTCATTCATTCATTCATTTATTCATTTATTCATTCATTCCTATCTATCAATTCGAAGCCACCGAATGATGTAGCCAGTGGTGAGATAGTCCTGATAGACAACAAAGGATGTGTGATTGTAACAGACACACAATACTATGCAAGGGACTCACACAATATTCACTGTAATTAGCCACATTGTGTTTTCTCCATTCCTAGGGCTCTAATGGCTTCTCAAAGTCTGTCTTCTATTTTTTTGCTTCTTCTTTCAAAATGGAATCATTTGGAATTTTAATGGACGTGTTGATATTTCATTAGTCATTTTCTGAAGCTGCCTCTGTGCAAGGATGTATTAACTTGTCACGATAATAGAGCTCTCACAGTTTTTAACTCCCCTGTGTTATGGACTAGGTTGAAGGAGGGGGGGGGGGGGATAGGGTGGCAGGGAACGTATTCATTACACAAGTGTTGGGGCAGAACATAGCCCAGTGGTAAAGTGTTTACTTGATACGTGGTCGGTCTGGGATCGATCCCCGTCGGTGGACCCATTGGGCTATTTCTCGCCCAAACCCAGTGCTCCACAACTGGTGTAACAAAGGCCATGGTATGTACTATCCTGTCTGTGGGATGGTGCATATAAAAGATCCCTTGCTGCTAATCGGAAAAAAGTAGCCCATGAAGTGGCGACATCGGGTTTCCTCTCTCAATATCTGTGTGGTCCTTAACCGTATGTCTCACACCATATAACCGTAAAAAAAATGTGTTGAGTGCGTCGTTAAATAAAACATTTCCTTCCTGATGCCATATAACCATAAATAAAATGTGTTGAGTGCATTGTTAAATAAAACATTTCTTTTTTCCTTACTTCACTATGCAAGTTTCAGAGATCCCTACACAATTTTAAAGCATTAAACAGTAGCTGCTAATCAATAGACTAGAAATTTCATTAATCAATATTTTGAACACAAAATGTTCCCAGGGTGAGTATCAGTAGAGTTCTCAAGGGCAGTACATACAATATAGCTCAGTAGTAGACACTGTCATAGTCAGGGGCGGGATTTAGCTCAGTGGGTTGAGTGCTCGCTTGAGGTGCTTGTATCACAGGATCAAACAACCTTGGTGGATCCATTCAACTGATTGGTTTTTTTTTCTTGTTCCAACCAGTGCACCACAAAGGCTGTGGTCAAAGGCTGTGGTATGTGCTTTCCTGTCTGTGGGAAAGTGCATATAAAAGATCCCTTGCCGCGTTAGGAAAAAATGTAACAGGTTTCCTCTAATGACTACGTGTCACAATTACCAAATGTTTGACATCCAATAGCCAATGATTAATTAATCAATATGCTCTAGTGGTGTCGTTAAACAAAACAAACTTGTTTCTTTCTTTTTTTCTCATTGAGTAATTGTTAGATTTCACCTTATTTGATGGTGGGTAATAAATAAAATACCACACTCATTTTCACTAGATAACATTTATATGCAACTTGTGAACTTCCCATGGTATCTGACCTCACTTTCGTTTGGTCGGATACCATGGGGAGTTTTCTCATTTCGAAACATTGTATCTAATCTTGTGTAGTATTCTATATATTTGAACCAACCTTTAAAAACATTTCTTTACTGTCATCCTAATGACTCATAAATATATATACCACATCTCGTATTTCATTTCAGCTGTATATTTCTTTCTTTCTCTCTTGTTTTTTAACTCACTGGCCTATTACATAACTCGTGAGTCAGCTTAAGGTGCAGTAAATTACTTTTTTAAGCAAACGTTTATGTTGTTTAATGACAACAGAGCACATAGATTTGATTAATCATCGGCTGCTGGATTTCAAACACTTGGTCATTCTGACATATAGTCTTGGAGGAAACTCACTATGTGTTTTCATTAGCAATAAGTGTGGGATGTAGCCCAGTGGTAAAGCGCTCGCTTCATGCGTGGCCAGTCTGAGATTGATCCTCATCTGTGGGCCCATTTGGTTATATCTCGTTCCAGCCAGTGCACCACGAGTGGTATATCAAAGGCCGTGGTATGTGCTATCCTGTCTGTGGGATTGTGCATATAAAAGATCCCTTGGTGCTAATTGAAAAGAGGCATGAGTAGCAACAGTGGGTTTCCTCTCTCAATATCTGTGTGTTCCTTAACCATATGTCTGACGCCATATAACTGTAAATAAAATGTGTTGAGTGCGTCGTTAAATAAAACATTTCCTTCCTTCCTTCCTTCCTTCATCGGCTATTGGATTTCAAACATTTGGTCATTGTGACATATAGTCTTGGAGGAAACTCACTTTGTATTTTCATTAACAGTGATTCTCGCTCTAGCCAGTGCACCACGACAGGTACATCAAAGTCCATGGTATGTGCTATCCTGTCTGGGATGGTGCATATAAAAGATCCCTTGCTGCTAATTGAAAAGAGTAGCCAATAAAGTGGCGACAGCGGGTTTCCTCCCTCAATATTTGTGTGGTCCTTAACCATATGTCTGACACCATATAACCATAAATAAAATGTGTTGAGTGTGTCATTAAATAAACCATTTCCTTTCATTAGCAGTGTGGGATCTTTTATATATTATCTTTCCAACAGACATGACAACACATACCACAGCTTTTAATATACTAGCTATAGGACACTGAGCTTTTAATATACTAGCTATAGGACACTGGTTTGGACAAGACAAATCCAATCAGTAGTAACAGTAGGGATATAACTCGATATTGGTATAGGTATATTAGTTGTAATAAGAAAAACCTGTATAGTTATACTAGAGGTGTAGTTACAGTAATGGTAGTAGAATGAGTTGTAGTATATTCACACATGCAGTCAATTGTCCTGCCAGGCCAGCGAACATGTTGATATTACCTTTCCGTATAGTTCAACTAACCATCTCTGCGGCAAGCCAAGGTTTATTCTTAAATGTGAGTGGAAATCCTGTGTTTTTAATAGAAAACTTCCCAAGGTTTACTTTTCCTGCTCTGTGGTTGTGGCCATACTGCTTTAATTAGCCCTGGCGGTGTTTTCCAGCTGTAGAGAGAAACAGCGAGAGAGAACAAGAGAGAAAGCAAGAGAGAGAACGCAAGAGAGAGAACAAGAGAGAGAACAAGAGAGAGAGAAATTGAGAAAGAGAGAGAGGAGAAAGTTAAGAGGTATAGTCATATAGTCTGTACTAGTACTGCACTGAGGTGTTTCTTAGTTGTAGAGAGAAAAAGACGATGAGTTAGAAAGAGAGAAATGTAGGTGTACAGTAATGTGTCTATACTGTACAGACTTGTTTCTTGCTGTAGAGAGAAACAGATAGAGGTATTGTTGTGCTGTAGTGCTTTTACTGTACCAAACTGTTTCTGGCTGTAGACGGTTAAAGAGAAATGTGGTTGTACTGTAATATCTATACTGTATAAAGTTATTTCTTGCTGTAGAAAAGAGTGATAGTAAGAGAGTGAGAGAGAGAGGGAGACAGAGTGAGAGGGAGAGAGAGTTAGAGAGAAAAGTGGTTGTACTGTTGTTTCTATACTGTACCTAGTAATTTCATGTTGAAGAAAGACAGAGACAGAGACAGAGACAGAGACAGAGACAGAGAGAGAGAGAGAGAGAGAGAGAGAGAGAGAGAGAGAGAGAGAGAGAGAGAGAGAGAGAGAGAGAGAGAGAGAGAGAGAGAGAGTGAGAGAGAGTGTGAGAGTGAGAGAGAGAGAGAGAGTGAGAGACAGACAGAGAGAGTGAGAGAGAGTGAGAGAGAGAGAGAGAGAGAGAGAGAGAGAGAGTGAGAGACAGAGAGTGAGAGAGAGAGAGAGAGAGAGAGAGAGAGTGTGTGTTAAATAGAAATGGGGTTGTACTAAATATCTATACTCCACTGAGTTATTTCTTACTGTAGAGAAACAGAGAGAGAGATAGGAACTAGAGATAAAATTAATGTGGTTGTACTGTACTGTTTATACTGTACAGTTATTTCATGCTGTAGAGAGTATCTCTCTCTCTCTCTCTCTCTCTCTATCTCTCTCACACACACACACATGCACACGCACACGCACAGACAGACAGATAGAGACAGAGAGTAGAACAAAAATGTGGTTGTACTGTAGTGTCTATACTGCACCAAGTTATTTTGTGCTGTAGAGAGTATCACACACACACACAGAGAGAGAGAGTTAGAAAGCGAGAGGTGCAGTCAGTTGTGTATAGTCGACACTGCACCGAGTTGCCTCACAATCACTGCCTCGAAGAACTTCAACCCACGTGGTCCGGTCCAGCGCCAATACTGATCACCATCACGGACCTTCAGACCAATTGTGCGTCCACCTTGAGGCTCAAGTACCAATCATGGCAAGTTCAAACCGGTCTGTCGGCGTGTGGGGATTGGTGTAATTTACCCATTTACAGATAATTAACTTGCGTTTCTCTGTGGGCAATCTTTCGAAGGGTCCTATTGGAAGCGGATTATCAAGAGAGATTCCGAGCCAGGCTTTCTTTGTAGTGTGTTTTTCTTCTTCTCTCTTTCTCTGATCATCATGATGGTGGTGGTGATGTAGAGATTTAGTAGCTGTTCCCGGCAAGTAGCTGCTGACAGAATATGTTATCTGCTTGTCAGCGTTATATGGATTTTTAATTCTACCAGCAGGTAAGTGTTAAATAATTGGAATTTTTGCTTGCTAGAATACAGTTGTGAGTGTTAATACTGAGTAGCTTTACAGTTGTATTTTAAACAAAACACATGTTAATACTGAACTTTAGGATTGATTTTTTGACAAATATATATTGATACTAACATGTTGATTTGGTTTTGTGGTTGCCAGAATTAAATGGATTTTTAATTCTACCAGTAGCTAAGTGTTAAATCTTTGGTGTTTTTTCTTGCTTTATAGTTGTTTCAAACAGTTGTATTTTAAACAAAATACATGTTAATACTGAACTTCAGGATTGATTTTTTAACAAATATATATTGATACTAACATGATGATTTCGTTTCATGATTGTCAGAATTAAATGGATTTTTAATTCTACCAGTAGCTAAGTGTTAAATCTTTGGTATTTATGGTTGTTTTATGGTTGTTTCAAACAGATACATGTTAATACTAGTACCTAATGATTGATTTTTTTTATAACAAATATGTATTGAGATTAATATGATGATTTGGTTTTGTGGTTGTCAAAATTACAGGATAGTTAATTGTAGTAGTAGGTAAGATGTATTGCTTTGGTTATTTTCTCTTGCTTTCAAACAAATATATATGTGAACACTGACATTATAATATTAGTTCAGTGGTGAAAGTTATGGATATTTAAAAGTGGCATTAGATAATTTTATTATCTATCATTTTTCTTTAATTAGGATTGTGGTACAGATCATCAAAATTACTTTAATTCTATCTTAGATTTACCAAAACTGATGCAAAAAGTTGTATGTAATGTCTGGACTAATGATTTTGTTTTTAGAAAAAGCTATAATGGCCAAAAATATTTTTCACCACCTACGTAAAAACTAGGTTGAGTGGCTTTAAGCACTCTGGCCCCAGACTGGTTTTGTGATTGTGCTCCAAAGAGGCACTTGTGGTTGTAAAATAGCTGTCCTCTTCTTTACACTTGTCAGACTGTTAAAAACCTACAATAAAGAAAAGGAAGGACTAGTTGGTTATCAACACCTGAGCACAATTTAAACTAAGGTTGTTTGGTAACTTACATATAGTTATTTTGATATTTCTCCATTGTCTTCTGAGAGAGAGGGAGAGGGAGAGAGGGAGTGGGGGGGGGGGGGGGGCCTTCACCTGTCATATAGGATATGTGTACTAATGAAGCAGCAAGGAATTTTTTATATGTACTTTTGATAGACTGGACAGCAAATGTGGGTTAGTGGGTTAGTTGTTAGTGGTTAGTGGGAGAGAACAGGGTGTCAGTGGTCTTACACCTACCCAATGAGTGGGAGCCGGTACCAGGCTGTTAACCCTGTACCTACCAGCCTTATGTCCGATGGTCTAACTACAACATCACCAAGGCCCATGTGTGTTCTAAAGAGGACCACTTGTAGATGTAGAATGGTTGTTCTGTAGTTCTGAACTGTGAGACTGTTTGTTGGCTGCAGTAGGTAAGTTTTATCACCACGGAGGTTAGCACTATCTGTGTGAGCAGTGTTTATTTGTGTGAAGTGTTGTTCCCAGACTCCAGCTTTTGTTGTTGTCTGGTGTGCGCTGATTTATTCCTCGTCTAGCAGAAACAGCCAGGTGAAATTATCGGGAAAAACATTAGAAACTGCACAACACTTAAGGCTGATCCAGAAATTATATGGGGAGTGGAATACACCAACAAAATATTAGATTAGGAAGAATATACTGTGAATTACAGAATACTTAGGAGTGATTGAGATGTTATGAGGAGAGTGGTATATAAAAAATATATTATAAGGAAAGATACTGTGAACTACAGAATACTTAGTAATTGAGATGTTTTGAGGGGAGTGGTATATAAAAAATATATTATAAGGAAGGATACTGTGAACTACAGAATACTTAGTAATTGAGATGTTATGAGGAGAGTGGTATATAAAAATATATATTATAAGGAAGGATACTGTGAACTACAGAATACTTAGTAATTGAGATGTTTTGAGGAGAGGTGTATATAAAAAATATATTATAAGGAAGGATACTGTGAGCTACAGAATACTTAGTAATTGAGATGTTATGAGGAGAGTGGTATATAAAATATATATTATAAGGAAGGATACTGTGAACTACAGAATACTTAGTGATATCAAAATATTATGAGGAGAGTGGAATACTAAAAACAAAATATTAAGAAAAACACTTGAGGATAATCTAGAAATTATGAGGTTGGAATACCCAAAACAAATTATCATTATTAAAGACCAACTAGGGCCATATTTATTTTGTAAACATGTTACAAAGGCCAAATAAAGACATAGGGACTATACCCGGTATTTATCTCTTAACATGATGAAATGGCTAGATAAAGACCAACATGGGCCATATGTATTTCTTAACATGATGAAATGGCTAGATAAAGACCAACATGGGCCATATGTATTTCTTAACATGATGAAATGGCTAGATAAAGACCAACATGGGCCATATGTATTTCTTAACATGATGAAATGGCTAGATAAAGACCAACATGGGCCATATGTATTTCTTAACATGATGAAATGGCCAAATAAAGACCAACAATGTCTTGACATATTGAAGTGGCCAAATAAAGACATACATGGGCCATATTTATTTATTTACATATTGTTGAAATAGCTAAATAAAGACATACATGGGCCATATTTATTTATTTACATATTGTTGAAATAGCCAAATAAAGACATACATGGGCCATATTTATTTATTTACATATTGTTGAAATAGCCAAATAAAGACATACAGGGGTCATATTTATTTATTTACATATTGTTGAAATAGCTAAATAAAGACATACATGGGCCATATTTATTTCTTAACATGTTGAAATGGCTAGATAAAGACCAACGTGGGCCATATTTATTTCTTAACATATTAAAATGGCCAAATAAAGCTGTATAGGGGCACATTTATTTGTGTTTCTGTCAGTGGGTTACATGAGAATGTCTTGTTTTCCCAAGCTGGTGTACAGGTGTTGGACATAACAGGCGAGAGAGAAGTGGAACTCTATACCGAGGGAACACCGCTTATCTGTAACAATTTAACACCACCAGTCATGCTTGAGGAGACCTTTTAAAAACCAGTGCAGTTTTCTTATCAGTCCAGTTTGTTTTCACATACACGACAATTAACACTTGAAGAGCTCAAGCTTTTTACATATCTGCACAGAAGGTTGATAGCTGTACGTTTGCTTCTGAATGTACAGGAAAGCAAAGTAAAGAATGTTTTTACATATCTGCACAGTAGGTTGATAGCTGTACGTTGGCTTCTGAATGTACAGGAAAGCAAAGTAAAGAATGTTTTTACATATCTGCACAGTAGGTTGATAGCTGTACGTTGGCTTCTGAATGTACAGGAAAGCAAAGTAAAGAATGTTTTTACATATCTGCACAGTAGGTTGATAGCTGTACGTTTGCTTCTGAATGTACAGGAAAGCAAAGTAAAGAATGTTTTTACATATCTGCACAGTAGGTTGATAGCTGTACGTTGGCTTCTGAATGTACAGGAAAGAAAAGTAAAGAATGGTTTTTAATGACACCATAACCCCTGCCCATCGGTTGGCTCATTGGGCTATTTCTCACTCCAGCCAGTGCACCACAACTGGTATATCAAATGCCGTGGTATGTGTTATCCTGTCTGTGGGATATTGCATATAAAAGATCCCTTGCTGTTAATCGAAAAAAGTAGTCCATAAAGTGGCGACAGTGGGTTTCCTCTCTCAATATCTGTGTGGTCCTTAAACATATGTTTGACGCCATATAACCGTAAATAAAATGTGTTGAGTGCGTCGTTAAATAAAACATTTCTTTTTTTTCCTTTCTTCCTTCCATAACCCCTGCAATTGCCAAGGCAATCAGCAGAGTTGTGAAGATCGCCATGGAGATTTTAACAACACTTTTTTTGCTGTAGACTATATTCAATTTGTTTTTTCATGGTATGTTTTTTTTATCTTAGGCATTTTCTTAACTGCAGGGGTTGCATCTGAACACAATTTTTTTAAACTACAGTCTGTGGGATGCATGGTGCATATAAAAGATCTCTTGCATCTAATGGAAGAATGTAACAGGTTTCCTCTCTAAGACCATATGTCAAACTTACCAACTCGTTCCAGCCTGTGCTCCACAACTGGTGTAACAAAGGCAGTGGTATGTACTATCCTGTCTGTGGGATGGTGCATATAAAAGATCCCTTGCTGCTAATCGAAAAGAGTAGCCCATGAAGTGGCGACAGCAGGTTTCCTTTCTCAATATCTGTGTGGTCCTTAACCATATAACATTAAATAAAATGTGTTGAGTGTGTCATTAAATATTAAAATAAAAAACTGCAACAAACTTACCAAATGTTTGACATTTGATTAAAAATCATTGTGCTTTATAGTGGTGTTGTTAAACAAAATAAACTTTATACTCAGTTGGGGTTTTTCACAGCATGTTTTGTTACAATAGACATTTTTTTAACTGCAGGGTTAGCTTCACAACATGGTTTTAATGTGCAGTCTCTAGTATATATTTAATATTTAAACATTTAGAATAAATCATTAATCTTTGTTTTCTTCCTATGATGTACCATAATTTGATTTCCTTTAGATCTTATTCGGTTGACATATTACTGAAGCTATTGAAACAGAAAATTTGAAACTCTACCCTTGAAAAAAATTTGGTTGGATTCCCAATGGGATCCCATTGTAAATCCCAATGTAATGCCACTGGGATATTTGGTCAGGATTCTGCTGGGATGCCACTTAGATTCCGCTGGCATTCCACTGGGATCCCAACCAAATACTCCACTGGGATCCCAAGACGAATCCCACTGGGATCCCAAGACGAATCCCACTGGGATCCCAAGACGAATCCCACTGGGATCTCAGGTTTTATAAAACCACTGATATTTGTGGGCTAATCAGAAAGTACAGTAGGATTATTTCTGTTAGAATTTCAACTGATTTGTTAGGTTTTTAAAAACAAATTAGTTGATATTTAGTAAACTTAAACATTTTATAGCCAAGACCAGCTCTTGATGTCATTAGGTAACCTAGCAACAAGAATACTTAGAGGTTCTAACATAGATTGCATAATTAGTGATATTTCAGCAGCTATTAATATGCCTGAATGTAGCCTAATTAAAGAATATCGTATACCTAACATGATTCAATATTTAATGAACTTCATTGTAATAATTAACTTGTCAAATTTATTTTCATGATGTTGTCACAAAAATCTTGAGGGTTTTTTTTTTACTTAAGTTATGAAATATATTTTGACTTGGAAAGTATGCACCTGGTAAAATGCTGGTTTTACTGCGAGACCCCAGATTTTAGCACAGATCTAATCAGATTTGTTTGTACAAATGCGTTGAATTAGAAAACAGATTGCTTCATATTAGCTGAAATTTCCAGTTACATCTGTTATGTATACAATGCCATGAAAATGTGGATTCTTGGACTAATAAAGAAATATGTGAAATGTAGCCTATGGTCAGACGTTGTGCCCAGACCAAATAATTGATTCTCGTTAAATGATTAAATTTGTTCTCAACATATTCATTATTACTTGGCCCATCTGCAAAACCACTTTGTATGAAAGAAAGAAAGAAAGAAATGTTTTATTTAACAACGCACTCAACACATTTTATTTACGGTTATATGGCGTCAGACATATGGTTAATGACCACACAGATTTTGAGAGGAAACGCGCTGTCGCCACTATATGGACTACTCTTTCCGATTAGCAGCAAGGGATCTTTTATTTGCACTTTCCACAGGCAGGATAGCACAAACCATGGCCTTTGTTGAACCAGTTATGGATCACTGGTCGGTGCAAGTGGTTTACACCTACCCATTGAGCCTTGTAGAGCACTCATTCAGGGTTTGGAATCGGTATCTGGATTAAAAATCCCATGCCTCGACTGGGATCCGAACCCATTACCTACCAGCCTGTAGACCGATGGTCTAACCACGATGCCACCGAGGCCGGTACCAAATAACTGATTCTCTTTAAATGATTAAATTTGTTCTCAACATATTCATTATCACTTGGCCCATCTGCAAAACCATTTTGTATGAAAGAAAGAAAGCAATGTTTTATTTAATGACACACTCAACACATTTTATTTACGGTTATATGGCATCAGACATATGGTTAAGGACTACACAGGAAACCCATTGTCGCCACTTCATGGGCTACTCTTTTCGATTAGCAAAAAGGGATCTTTTATATGCACCATCCCACAGACAGGGTAGTACATACCATGGCATTTGATATACCAGTTGTGGTGTAAGAAAAAAGAAAAGGAAAGCGAGATTCCTTGCTGTTATCACATAGGTTATTCCGGTTGAATAAGCAGCAATGGTCTTTCATAAACCCTTTTCCAATGAAAGACGGTACACACCATGGCCTTTGACAGGCACATGTGTGTGGGGGCATTTCAAAACCCTCTCTGATCCAAGTAAATTTTCCTCTTTTTTTTTCCAATATATTTTCTGGGTAGCATGACTTACCCTCTAAAAACTTTGCTCATAACAGAACGGGAAAAAAGTCCCTGAAGGATGATCTAAGTACTACTAAACTACATCGTCTCCATCCCACCATTTCTGTGAAGAGATTACAAGGTATATGAGAACTATGTCTAATTATTGATAATACAGAATTTGTTCCCATTCATAATCAAAATGTTGTAGATTTCCTCAAAAGACTACATACCAGAATGATCAATGTTTGACATCCAATAGCCAATGATTAATTAATCAGTTTGCTCTAGTGGTTTTATTAAACAAAATGATATAAATTTTGTTTAAACCATTAATTATCTCTTAGCCCATCTTCATATCCATTTTATTTTTATTGAAAGATTCCAAGATGTATTTGTGTCCTGTCTAATCCCGAAATAATGTGCCTAAATCCCAGTTACAAAGAAAATAATCTTCGAAATGCATTTCGTTTTTTTCACCACCTTAATGAATTGATTGCCGAACATCTAGGGACCAAAGTGGTGGGCCATATTGATCCTCAGGTAATTTGCGGCTCTTCAAAGCAAACATTTGCCCTAATTGGTGATGAAAGACCCACTTGAGAGTCTGAGATAGGAAGCTGGAGTCTGAAACATCAGTGTTTCACTGGCATGTCCAATACAGCATACGACCTATTGCTACGGGCTTTGAGCAAACTGGGCTGCCTAATTTCTGTTATCTTTTCTGTCGGCTCCCAGATTAAGGCAAGCTGTGATTATTGGCCTCACCCTGTCAGGGGAGACTACTCTACATGACTTAGGTAATGGAGGCAGCCATTATAAACAGTATCAGAACAAGTGTAATTAGTTCCGCACAGCGTGCGATGACCACCCATTACAAATTGCAAGAAACTGTAATTCTGTAGGGGGCGAGATTTAGCTCAGTTGGTGTAGAGTCGATGGTAAAATGCTTTTCTGGGATTCTTGGGCCATGGGTTAATTTTTGCATTTACCATAGTTTTGACGCCCAAAGTATTCTTCGTGCTGGGGTGTCGTTAAACATTCATTCATGCATTCTTGGGCCATGACATTGAAATCACTCAATGAACCCATTAGTCTTTTCCCCATCCCTGATGCGTGGTCGGTCTAGGATCAATCCCCGTCGGTGGACCATTAGGCTATTTCTCGTTCCAGCCAGCTCTCCACAACTTGTTACGCTCTCCACAACTTGTGTAACAAAGGCCGTGGTATGTAATATCCTGTCTGTGGGATGCTGCATATAACAGATCCCTTGCTGCTATAATCGGAAAGAATAGCTCATTGTGTGGTAGCAGCAGGTTTCCTCTCTCATTATCTGTGTGGTCCTTACCCACATGTTCCACGCCATGTAACTATATAATTAAAATGTGTCGATTGCATCGTTAAATTAAAACCTTCCTTCCTTCCTTTTCCCATTCCAACCAGTGCCCCATGACTAGTATATCAAAGGCTGTGGTGTGTGTTCTTCTGTCTGTGTGGGAAGTGCATATAAAAGATCTCTTGTTTCTAATGGAATGATGTACAGTGCAACCCCTCAAAAAGACCCTCTAAACTGGAATTCCCTCAAAACCGGACTTTTTACTTGGTCCCTTTGTAAATATCTGTGTAGAAGAGAACCTCTCTAAACCGGAATTCCCTCAAAACAGGACTTTTTACTTGGTCCCAATGGTGTCCGGTTTAGAGGACTTTCACTGTAATGTGTTTTTTCTGAAGACTTAATTGTCAGAATTACTAAATATTTTGACATCCAATAACCAATGTGCTCTAGTGGTGTTGTTTAAAAAAAAACCTTCTAACTGTCCTTGGTGAATGAAATAGACAAGACCCAGAGATGAGGATTCCATTTTGGTGCCATGTAATTGTGATAGAAATATCTCATCAGCCAAGTCATTTTTGGAACCATTAAATGTCAGGAACATTGGAGAAGAAAGAAAGAAGTGTTTTATTTAACGACGCACTCAACACATTTTATTTACGGTTATATGGCGTCAGACATATGGTCAAGGACCACACAGATTTTTTTCAGAGGAAACCCGCTGTCGCCACATAGGCTACTCTTTTACGACAGGCAGCAAGGGATCTTTTATTTGCGCTTCCCACAGGCAGGATAGCACAAACCATGGCCTTTGTTGAACCAGTTATGGATCACTGGTCGGTACAAGTGGTTTACACCTACCCATTGAGCCTTGCGGAGCACTCACTCAGGGTTTGGAGTCGGTATCTGGATTAAAAATCCCATGCCTCGACTGGGATCTGAACCCAGTACCTACCAGCCTGTAGACCGATGGCCTGCCACGACGCCACCGAGGCCGGTCATTGGAGAAGAAGAATAAGCTGAAAAAGTGTAAAAAGCTTCTCTCAGTGTCTCGCTGTGCTAAAACATTAATACTGTTATAGGGCTGTTTTATATAATGGTCTCCTTTTTGTCTCGTTCAGAACACACTGTTTATTGCAGCTAATTTTGAAACTAAATGATTTAATTTGTATAATAATACTTACTGGCGAAGGAAGTGTTGGGGGGGGGGGGATATGCCCCCCACTTTTCTGATATTTTGCTTTTTATTTGCTTTATAATAGTGTAGAAGCGTGTAAATATAAGTGTGGCACCCCCCCCCCCCCCCCCCCCCCCACTGTTTGGCACCTTCCTACGCCACTGATATTCATAGGCCCAGTGACATATATATATATATATATATGTAGAACATTTGATGACAAAATGGAGACCCTTGTAAATGTAGTAGTGTTGGTATAAACTGTTCCTACTGGCAGTAGCTAGTGGGAATTTCCCTATTAGCTCTGAACTCACAGACTGAGTGTCTGTGGTTCAAATCCCCTCAGTTTTAACATCTGTTTCTCTCACCAGAATATTTCTTCAATGGCTTTGTAGCTTATGTCCTGTTTTTCTATCAGTATTAACATCTATTTCTCTCACAAGAATATTTCTTCAATGACTTTGTAGCTTATGATCAGTTTTAACATCTATTTCTCTCACAAGAATATCTCTTCAATAGCTTTATAGCTTATGTCCTGTTTTTCTATCAGTTTTAACATCTATTTCTCACACTAGAATATTTCTTCAATAGCTTTGTAGCTTATATCCTGTTTTTCTATCAGTTTTAACATCTATTTCTCTCACTAGAATATTTCTTCTAGAGCTTCGCCTGATGACTATGTTCTTGTTTTCTGTTAATTTGAAATCAAACACCAACAAGTTTCAATGCTGCTTAAAGACGGTGAACATGTCCAGAAATAACTTGTGATGAGTTTCCGACTTTGATTCCGTTTGGCCTTTGAAGCTTCACAATACTGTGCCGAATCTCTGAGCTGGGAGAAAACACAACTAATTATGTTTGAAATGTCTCGCAGAAATCCTATGCATGATTTGGAATAACAAAAACATCTGAACCTGTCCATAAGGGTTTCCCAAGGGAACGTGTAACCTTGGCTTTTAGGGACAGTTCTACATGTTGTATAACAATTATAATTGTTATACATAACTGAGCTCAAAATAGGAAGGAAAGGAAGGGAATGTTTTATTTAACAACGCACTCAACACATTTTATTTATGGTTATATGGCGTCGGACATATGGTTAAGGACCACAGAGATATTGAGAGAAAAAAAGAAAGAAAGAAATGTTTTATTTAACGACGCACTCAACACATTTTATCTATGGTTATATGGCGTTGGACATATGGTTAAGGACCACAGAGATATTGAGAGAAAAAAAGAAAGAAAGAAATGTTTTATTTAACGACGCACTCAACACATTTTATCTATGGTTATATGGCGTCGGACATATGGTTAAGGACCACAGAGATATTGAGAGAAAGAAAGAAATGTTTTATTTAACGACACACTCAACACATTTTATCTATGGTTATATGGCGTCGGACATATGGTTAAGGACCACAGAGATATTGAGAGAAAAAAAGAAAGAAAGAAATGTTTTATTTAACGATGCACTCAACACATTTTATCTATGGTTATATGGCGTCGGACATATGGTTAAGGACCACAGAGATATTGAGAGAAAAAAAGAAAGAAAGAAATGTTTTATTTAACAACGCACTCAACACATTTTATCTATGGTTATATGGCGTCAGACATATGGTGAAGGACCACAGAGATATTGAAAGAGGAATAATGCTGTCGCCACTTCATGGGCTACTCTTTTCGATTAGCAGCAAGGGATCTTTTATATACATCATCCAACAGACAGGGTAGTACATATCACGGCCTTAGTTACACCAGTTGTGGGATGGTGCATATAAGAGATTCCTTGCTACTAATGGAAAAATGTAGCAGGTTTTATTTCTAAGACATCCAATAGCAAATAATTAATAAATCAATGTGCTCTAGTGGTGTCGTTAAACAAAACAAACTTTAAATGTCTCTTCAAAAAAGGTGGGTTTTTTTGCATATGAATTTCTATTTCACCTGCTACGTATAAAATGGATGCTTTTCACTTTTCACTGTCCTGACCTGGACAGAGGAGCTGGCCGAGGCTGACACCTGTGCCCATGACAGGTGTGCACTAAAACAGCTTGTTAGGATTGATCCCCGTCAGTGGCCCCATTGGGCTATTTCTTGTTCCAGCCAGGTCTCCACAACTGGTGTAGCAAAGGCCGTGGTATGTACTATCTTGTCTATGGGATGGTGCATATAAAAGATCCCTTGCTGCCAATCGAAAATGCATCGGCCAGTGCAGGCGGTCCCTCCTCCTTGACCCCCCCCCCCCCCCCCACCTTTCCTGTCTTGGAAGGCCGGCCGGCTCTTGTGCCCACGACAGGCGTGCGCTACAACAGCTTGCTCTGAATGTGCACGTAAAACCCTTTGACCTTGACCTTGACCTAATCGAAAAAGAATAGCCCATGAAGTGGCGACAGCAGATTTCCTCTATATCTGTGTGGTCCTTAACCATATGTCTGATGCCATATAACCGTAAATAAAATGTGTTGAGTGCGTCGTTAAATAAACCATTTCCTTCCTTAAAACAGCTTGCTAGAAATGTGCACATTAAGCCCTGACTGACCTGACCTGACCTGACCTGACCTGACCTGACCTGACCTGACCTGACCTGACCTGAAATTAGTGAAACTCCTCACCTGTCATCTCTTAATGAACACTCTGTAAGTTGAGTGCGTCGTTAAATAAAACATTTCCTTCCTTTCTCTGATGACTACTTGTCAGAATTACCCAATGTTTGACATCCAATAGCCGATGATTAATAAATCAATGTGCTCTACTGGTGTTGTTAAACAAAACAAGGAAACTTGTAAATAGTAACAGCAAATATTGACCGTATGAGGACGTGAATTATGTGGTTAGTCACACTGACTTGTCACATGTGATCGAATCATACTGTGAGAACATGTAAATCGGAACGACTTTAGTCTTAAAGATAAAGATAAAAGATAAAAACTTTATTGCATATAGACATTCCACATACGGAACTGGATGCGAAACATATTCACAAACGAGACACAAACAAACATCATACTATTCTAATGACTAAATAAGGACTAATTATGGGCAATACATGTATAATCTTGAACAAATTTGCATACCACACCAGCACAGGCTGGATTTTAGTTTTGCATAATAAAGATAACTTTTTCTTGCATACTCATACTTGTAAATAGGTAATTATGGAAATTTAGATATGCATATAATTTGACACGTTGAATATTGTATTTCTTACATATTGTGATATGATGGTATTCATCTTCAATTACATTGCAGTGGCCACATAAACGTTCCACTGGGGTGAAGGGTTTTGTTTGGCGCCCAGTCTCTATTTTCAATTTGTGGTCACGGTCTTCAGATTGTTGTAGAGCCAACAAATTGCATGCAACAAAGAAATGTTTTATTTAACGACGCACTCCACACATTTTATTGACGGTTATATGGCGTCAGACATATAGTTAAGGACCACACAGATTTTGAGAGGAAACCCGCTGTCGCCACTACATGGGCTACTCTTTCCGATTAGCAGCAAGGGATCTTTTATTTGCGCTTCCCACAGGCAGGATAGCACAAACCATGGCCTTTGTTGAACCAGTTATGGATCACTGGTCGGTGCAAGTGGTTTACACCTACCCATTGAGCCTTGCGGAGCACTCACCCAGGTTTTGGAGTCGGTATCTGAATTAAAAATCCCATGCCTCGACTGGGATCCAAACCCAGTACCTACCAGCCTGTAGACCGATGGCCTAACCACGACTCCACCGAGGCAGGTCCGCATGCAACAAGTCTGTGGACTAATCGTATAATGAGACCAACACTTTACTGACATTCAATCAAACATTACATCTCTGTATTTCATACAGACATAATTACTGTAATAGTGAATTACATTTGGTCTCAAATACCATGTGTTTCTTTATGTGTTTCCACCAGTAAGATGAGACCCATCAGATTTGGCACTGATAGGTGCTGGGTTAGCATTCCAGTGTCGGTGTTGATGGCTCACTGGGGAGGGATAAAGACACTACACTGATTCAGACTTTCACAGACTAGTGGAGGGGTGATCCCAGGAGAGGGTGGGATGTGGCCCAGTGGTAAAAGTGCTCGCTTGATGCGCGGTCGGTTTGGGATCGATCCCTGTGAGGGGGGCCCATTGGACTATTTCTCATTAAAGCCAGTGTACCATGACTGGTATATCACAGACTAGTGGAGGTGTGATCCCAGGAGAGGGTGGGATGTGGCCCAGTGGTAAAAGTGCTCGCTTGATGCGCGGTCGGTTTGGGATCGATCCCCGTTAGGGGGGCCCATTGGGCTATTTTTCGTTCCAGCCAGTGCACCACGACTGGTATATCAAAGGCCATGGTATGTGCTATCCTGTCTGTGGGATGGTCCATAAAAAAGATCTCTTACTACTAATGGAAAAATGTAGTGTGTTTTCGGTCTAAAGTTATATCCTAACCGGATGCATGCGAAGCGAGCGATGTGCAGGATTTTTTTTAGAAACCATTGATTTCAATTGCTGCATCCTAACCGCACGAATATTTCACGACAGATTGATGTAGTCAAGCGCATGACACAATACCGATAGGAATTGTTTCTATTTTTTGTCACACGACACGAGCGACAAACATACATTAACTAATCAAACAACTTTTACTTGGCGGTTTCAACTGTTGATGACAATTTTAAATCTGGTTAGGATATAAATATGATCATGTTGCTCGCATTGCATGCGTCCGTTTTGGATACAGCTTTAGACTGTGTCAAAATTACCAAATGTTCATCAGATCTGGTTGCTATACATTACATGTATAAGCAAAAAAAAAAAAATTGTTTTGTTTAACAACACCACTAGAGCATATTGATTAATTAATCATTGGATGTCAAGCATTTGGTAATTCTGACACGTAGTCATCAGAGGAAACCCGCTAAATGTTTCCTAATGCAACAAGGGATCTTTTATATGCACTTTCCCACAGACAGGAAACCACAATACCACGGTCTTTGGTGCACTGGTTGGAATGAGAAAAACCCAATCAGGTGGTTTGATCCTGCAAAGCAAACACTTCACGAGAGCACCCAACTGACTGAACTAAATCCTGCCCTCTTAAGCGTGAAAATATATTAAAATGAAATGAACTCTACTTGCTATGTCCCAGTTCATTCAATTCAGCAGATTTGTATGTTGTAGAATATACTCCAGTATAGCTTTCCATGTTTTCCTGTTGTCACAATGCTGAATTAATTGTCTTTGGTATATTTCATACGGTGCGAATGTGTCTAAATGAATTGTAAGAAGCACTGTGTATTGTTTATTATTGACCACACTGGAGACTACTATATAGTCTATGTCTTGACAACAGACAGTTGCAGACAGTTTACAGTGATTACAAGATATCTATCTCGTTAAATGGAAGTGGTTTACAGTCAGATGAGTTTTAAAGGCGGCCGAGTAATGATAGTGGGCAGGTTTATGATGGCTGTGTACTGGTTTATTGTGGTTATGTACCTTCTCTACGTCTGTCTGTCTGTCTCTGTCTGTCTGTCTGTCTGGAGCAGGTTTATGATGACTGTGAACTGGTTAATTGTGGTTGTGTATCCTATCTCTGTCTGTTGCTCTCTCTCTCTCTCTCTCTCTCTCTCTCTCTCTCTCTCTCTCTCTCTCTCTCTCTCTCTCTCTCTCTCTCTCTCTCTCTCTCTCTCTCTCTCATAAACATACAAGACAGGGGTGCTTTTTTATGCTCCATCCCATAGAAAGAATAGCACATACTTTGATATACCAGTCATGGTGCATTGGCTGGTATGAGAAATAACACAATGGGTCCACTGATGAGGATTGATCCTAGACTGACCATGCATCAGGCGCTTTACCATTATTCTATGTCCTGCCCTGTATTTTTATTAATGTAATATACCAGTCATGGTGCACTGGCTGGTATGAGAAATAACCCAATAGGTCCACCGACAGGGATTGATCCTAGACCCACTGCCATTTCCATTGAAATGCATGGGGTAATGACTGACAGTGTGTAACCTTCACCAGCACCAATGTCTTGCTGTGTCTTCACTCTGGTGGGATTCAGGGAGATGTACATTGTCTGTCAGTCAGACCTCAGGGCCATATTGTACATGTGGCAGAAAAACCTGCCTTGGTCGGCTGTTTCAACTTAGCAGCGGGGATTCCAACGCTAATTAAATTGAAAAAACAGCTTGCCCTGCATCTGACAGATTGATTCCGGGCAGTCCTGTACAGGTTTAACAAGCTGGTGAGAGATTTTACTTTGATGTGTACGAGTTCAGTGCTCCAGTTATCGCCATGTTCATGTTCTGTGTGGAACACCAGTGATAATATCTGTTATGTACAGTTTGTCGTCCAACAACGGTAATTAATCTAATTTAGCTGGACACCCCATCATGTGAGAGTCTGTTTAGTTTGGAAATGGTGCAGAGGGTCGGTCTGTTTAGTTTGGAAATGGTGCAGAGGGTCTGTCTGTGGAATTCATTATAGTTCAAGTGGACAACCTACCTATATGTAGGCTCCTCAGTTTCTTTCTAGTGCAACAGGTATGATATTTAAAGAGACGGACCCTAGGTTTTTTTTTAAACACTATGGTGTATTTTTCACTGTTAAAGATGTTTTCGAGAACTGAAATTAGACATTGTTTAGATTTTATTGTTTAGATTATCCATTTAGAACAACAAAACGCATTTTTTATATTTATCAAAAAACCTGGCACATACCTCTGACAAGTAATGGCTATGGAGACCGGCTTCATTTTAAGGGTATTTACCTGTTTCAGTGCCACAGATACTTGTTTTACTCTGTGATAACTTTATCCAAACGGGACCGGCCTCGGTGGCGTCATGGTTAGGCCATCGGTCTACAGGCTGGTAGGTACTGGGTTCGGATACCAGTCGAGGCATGGGATTTTTAATCCAGATACCGACTCCAAACCCTGAGTGAGTGCTCTGCAAGGCTCAATGGGTAGGTGTAAGACCACTTGCACCGACCAGTGATCCATAACTGGTTCAACAAAGGCCATGGTTTGTGCTATCCTGCCTGTGGGAAGCGCAAATAAAAGATCCCTTGCTGCCTGTCATAAAAGAGTAGCCTATGTGGCGACAGCGGGTTTTCTCTAAAAAACAGTGTCAGAATGACCATATGTTGACGTCCAATAGCCGATGATAAGATAAAAAATCAATGTGCTCTAGTGGCGTCGTTAAATAAAACAAACAAAGAATTATCCAAACGGGCGGAAATATAGCCCAGTGGTAAAACTTTTGCTTGATGTGTGGTCTAGGATCGATCCCCATCGGTGGTCCCATTTGGCCATTTCTCGTTCCAGCCTGTGCTCCACAACTGGTGTAACAAAGGCCGTGGTATGTACTATCCTGTCTGTGGGATGGTGCATATAAAAGATCCCTTGCTGCTAATCAAAAAGAGTAGCCAATGAAGTGGCGTCAACGGGTTTCCTCTCTCAATATCTGTGTGGTCCTTAACCATATGTCTGACGCCATATAACCGTAAATAAAATGTGTTGGAGTGCGTTGTTAAATAAAACATTTCCTTCCTTATCCAAACATGTTACAGGTTGTAGATTAACCCAGCTGAATTAAGTGTCCATTTCCACAGGTTGAAACTAGGTTCTGTGACTTTAATGAAATCTCGGTTAGATATGATGGTGATGGTGATGGTGATAGTGGTGATGATGGTGATAGTGGTGATGATAGTGATGGTGGTGATAGTGATGATGGTGATAGTGGTGGTGGTGATAGTGATGGTGGTGATAGTGGTGGTGATGGTGGTGATGGTGATAGTGGTGATAGTGATAGTGGTGATAGTGAATGGTGATGGTGATGATGGTGATGGTGGTGATGGTGATGGTGGTGATAGTGATGATGGTGATAGTGGTGGTGGTGATAGTGGTGGTGGTGATAGTGGTGGTGATGGTGGTGATGGTGATAGTGGTGATGGTGATAGTGGTGATAGTGATAGTGGTGATAGTGAATGGTGATGGTGATGATGGTGATGGTGATGGTGGTGATGGTGATGGTGATGGTGGTGATGGTGATGATGATAATGGTGATGATGATAATGGTGATGGTGATGGTGGTGATGGTGATGGTGATGGTTATGGTAGTGATGGTGATGATGGTGGTGATAGTGATGGTGGTGATAGTGATGATGGTGGTGTTGATAGTGGTGATAGTGATGATGGTGATAGTGATGATAGTGATGATGGTGATAGTGATGATGATGATGGTGGTGATAGTGATGGTGGTGATAGTGATGGTGGTGATAGTGATGGTGGTGATAGTGATGGTGGTGGTGGTGGTGGTGGTGGTGGTGGTGGTGGTGGTGATGATGGTGATGATGATGATGGTGGTGATTGTGATATTGATGATGGTGATGATGATGATGATGGAGGAGATGAAGTAGAGGTGTGGAGGGAGGGAAAATTGGGCCACAATAATAATCTAGTTCTAATATGAAAACAATTCACTTTCAAACGAAAAATAAACAAAATGCAAAACAGCCATATGGTTGGTTTATAATTAGAATAGGTTTATTTGATTGCAAACACTCAATTCTTTGAAATGTTAAAACTATAGTATAGGCCTGTCAACCTGTAATTCTTCTGAATCTCAATATGCGTTAATCCAGTCTTAAATAACTAACAGGGCGAGATGTAGCCCAGTAGTAAAGTGCTCGCTTGATGCATGGTCGGTTTGGGATCAATTCCCGTCAGTGGGCCCATTGGGCTATTTCTCGTTCCAGCCAGTGCACCACGACTGGTACATCAAAGGCCGTGGTATGTTCTTTCTTTCTTTCTCAATATGTGTTAATCCATTTTACAATAACTAAATTTAATGTTACAGCTAAAAATTATATTTGCTTTTCTTTTGATGTTAGTCTATTACTGTGAAACCCTCTAAACTGGACACCCTTGGAATCAAGAAAAAAAGTCTGGTTTTAAGGGGCATCCTGTTTAGAGGTTATGTTATATACTGATTTTTAATAAAGGATCATGAAAAACGTCCGATTTTAAAGGAATTCTGGTTTACAGAGGGTCCTGTTTTTGGAGGTTTCACTGTATAAGCTATGAATGTAGTTATATCATCAAAGTGCTTGAGTTTGACTGTAAAGACCGACGGAAGGCTCGGCACTATGTGTGTTATGAGACCACTACACGCAGGTAATTGTAAACACTTGGCGCTGATGTGCAGGATAATTGTTGGTATGCATCTCAATACACTCTGTTTTCACTATCGACACACATTCCACATGTACTGAAGAGCTCATCAGGGGCAAATTACCAAGACAGTATATGGCATGTTCGGCATAGTCGGCCATTAGGGTAAAGGGAGGCAACCTCTGCCATTTTACTTTGCATAGCTCTTTAAACTGAGTTTTTAATGATGATCATTCGGATCGATCTACGTAGGTGGATCCATTGGGCTATATTTCGTTCCAGCCAGTGCACCATGACTGGTATATCAAAGGCCGTGGTATGTGCTGTCCTGTCTGTAAAATGGTGCACATGAAAGATCTCTTGTTACTAATGGAAACTTTTAGCAGGTTTCCTCTCTTAGACTATATGTCAAAATTACCAAATCAGTGTGCTCTAGTGGTGTCATTAAACAAAACAAACTTTTCATTCACCTCTGCCATTCCAACAAAATATAATCTTCAGGACAAACCATTGTTTGAGATGCTTGATATACAGTTGTACTAAGATCAATCACCAGTGGTGGGACCCATTGGGCTTTTTCTTGTTCCAGCCAGTGCTCCACAACTCGTATAACAAAGGCCATAGTATACACTGTACTGTCTGTGGGATGATGCATATAAAAGATCCCTTGTTGCTAATCGAAGAGAGCAGCCTATGGAGTGACTGCAGCAGGTTTCCTCTCTCATTACTTGGTGTGTGATATATCCCAGTGGTAAAGCACTCACCTGGTGTACTGTTGGTCTAGGATCAATCCCCGATGGTGGACCAATTGGGATGTTTGTCATTAAAGCCATGGTATGTGCTACCCTGTCTGTGGGATGGTCCATATAAAAGATACCTTGCTACTAATGGAAAAATATAGCAGGTTTCCTCTCTAAGACTATATATCAGATTTACCAAATGTTTGATATCCAATAGCTACTGAGTAATAAAACAATGTGCTATTTTTAACTTTTACTTTAAGATCTTAAATTCCTGTACCACTAAGCTAGAGCCCACAATTCACCTTTAAACTAAGTTTCACAAACCCTGTAGCATCGTAACGCACCCTAGCATCAGAAGCTAATAAATAGCCGAATTGTTTTCCCCGATATCTAATCCTTACTAAGAAATCGTGTAAGAAATCCACCCAAAAAAAGTGAAAGTTGTTTTTGTTGTTGATGCTATCGGTCGCTGGAAACGCGGGAAATGTAATACAAACACCAAGATGGTGATAGATGGCTAGAAAGTAGTATCGTTTTTCTGCCAGTACCACCTGCAAAACACCATGCAAACATTTACAGACACTTTTAACATTTTCTTAGTGTAGAACGTGTTTTTCCCTTGAATACCTGTTTGTGGGAGAAAGCAAATGGATTCAAAGAGTCTGAGAACGGGTTATTGGTGAGTTATGTAAAATATTTAAGTTGAGTTCTTCACCATATGTGCTATTTCTCGCTCCAGCCAGTGCACCACGACTGGTACATCAAGGGCCGTGGTATGTACTATCTTGTCTGTGGGATGGTGCATATAAAAGATCCCTTGCTGCTAATCAAAAAGAGTAGCCCATGAAATGGCGACAGTGGGTTTCCTCCCTTAATATCTGTGTGTTCCTCAACCATATGGGGTGGGATCTATCTCAGTTGGTAGAGCAACAGCCTTGGGTACTTTTGTCACAAGATCGAACCTCCTTGGTGGAACCATTGTCTGATTGGGTTTTTTCGCTGTTCTATCTAGTGCCCAATGACAGGTATATTAAAGGTCATGGTATGTGCTGTCCTGTCAGTGGGAAAGTGTACATAAAAGATCCATTGCTGCTGATGGAAAAAATGTAATAGGTTTCCTATTAAGACTATGAGTCAAAATTACCAAATGTTTGATATCCAATAGCCAAATGATTAATAAATCAGTGTGCTCTAGTGGTGTTGTTAAACAAAGCACTGTATTGTATTAATGCAAAGTCTTACTCTCTTATTTAGAATAGTCATTTCTTCACATCCAGTGATATGCACTGGTAAATGTTTTTGGAGTATATCATGCATTTTGTTTTGGTACATCCCAACGAAAATATTTAAGATTTTATCTGAAAATGACAAAATGTTTATGTTTATGATCATCTGAATTGCTAACGATTCACTAGGATTTGTTTAAAAAACCCAATATGGACATAGCACTATTTACTAAATTCCATGACTTTCCATATCTTTTAACAGGCATTTTCTATACCTTTTTTTCAGGATTTTCAATGATTTTTAGGCAATCATCAACATAATGTGAATGCAATGCAAATGTCCATTCTTCGTGTATGCATTTAAATGAGAAAATAAAAATGTTGAAATAATTTTCACTTTCCATGACATTCCATGACCCAACTCAACCTAAATGACTTTCTAGGCCAGGCCTTATATTATTGAAGTTAGCTTAGTGTTAAATATCATAAAACCATTGTAGGCTAAGATGTTACTACAACAATTTTACAATACTGTTGCGCTAAGATAGCTTCGAAAATATGGAACCTGGAAGTTCTTTCCAGGATGTCTGTGACTCATACGAACACTGTAAATGCATATCATAAGCCAAAAAACTTGAAGTTTCCACCATAAATACAATGCGTTGTTGTACGAAAAAATCTGTACCTTTAATAAATAATTTTTACAATATGTCGAGTGTTTTCCAAACATTTCAAAAATCTTTAATCTCTTACGAAGTAAAACTTTCTTTGTAAATTCATACTTCTGTACGGAAAATGTTATCAAAATATTTTCGATAAATAAAGAAGGAAAAAAAAAAAAGTAGCTTTCATGTGGTCATTCACAATGCGGCCATTGTTGGAAACCATATCTGATAGAGAAACGTTGAAAATTGGCAAATATTTACGTGAATAGGATTGTCCAATTACACCCAAACATTTTATCACAAGTCGCCTTGTGTTGTAATAGAACCCCCGTTCTTGATTGCCCACCTTACATGAGGCAGTGGAGCTTCGGTTACACAGTTTTGTCAGGATATTACGCCTTATCTGATTGGCTGGATTTAGCCGAGGTATATGTTTAGATCACCAAACAAATGATTTCTTTCATGTCCCTTTATCGCACCCTGTCAGTTTATGTCAAGTTTCAGTTAGCTTTCATAATTTGAGATAAATACAAATAATAAAACAGTTTTCTGTATTAATTTTTATGAATTAAAAAATTTGTAAAAAGATTCTTAGATATTTATATATAGTAAAACCTGCTTTAAAAGGTACACTGTATAACAACCATCTGTTAAGGGTAGTTAATGGAAAAATGTAGCGGGTTTCGTCTCTAAGACTATATGTCAGAATTAACAAATGTTCGACATCCAATAGCCGATGATTAATTAATCAATGTACTCTAGTGGTGTCATTAAACAAAACATTTTTTTTAATTAGTTTTTTTTTCTTCATGCATTTACTTTGTTTTTTACCTGTATATTAAGACCCCTGTTTTTTACCTGTATATTACGACCCCTGTTTTGTACCTGTATATTAAGACCCCTGTTTTGTACCTGTATATTACAACCCCTGTTTTGTACCTGTATATTAAGACCCCTGTTTTGTACCTGTATATTAAGACCCCTGTTTTTTACCTGTATATTAAGACTAGTTTTTTACCTGTATATTAAGACCCCTGTTTTGTACCTGTATATTACGACCCCTGTTTTGTACCTGTATATTACGACCCCTGTTTTGTACCTGTATATTACGACCCCTGTTTTGTACCTGTATATTAAGACCCCTGTTTTGTACCTGTATATTAAGACCCCTGTTTTTTACCTGTATATTACGACCCCTGTTTTGTACCTGTATATTACGACCCCTGTTTTGTACCTGTATATTACGACCCCTGTTTTGTACCTATATATTAAGACCCCTGTTTTGTACCTGTATATTAAGACCCCTGTTTTTTACCTGTATATTAAGACTAGTTTTTTTACCTGTATATTAAGACCCCTGTTTTGTACCTGTATATTACGACCCCTGTTTTGTACCTGTATATTAAGACCCCTGTTTTTTACCTGTATATTAAGACTAGTTTTTTACCTGTATATTACGACCCCTGTTTTGTACCTGTATATTAAGACCCCTGTTTTGTACCTGTATATTACGACCCCTGTTTTGTACCTGTATATTAAGACCCCTGTTTTTTACCTGTATATTAAGACCCCTGTTTTTTACCTGTATACTACGACCCCTGTTTTGTACCTGTATATTAAGACCCCTGTTTTGTACCTGTATATTACGACCCCTGTTTTGTACCTGTATATTAAGACCCCTGTTTTGTACCTGTATATTAAGACCCCTGTTTTTTATCTGTATATTAAGACCCCTGTTTTTTATCTGTATATTAAGACCCCTGTTTTTTACCTGTATATTAAGACCCCTGTTTTTTACCTGTATATTACGACCCCTGTTTTGTACCTGTATATTACGACCCCTGTTTTGTACCTGTATATTAAGACCCTTGTTTTTTACCTGTATATTACGACCCCTGTTTTGTACCTGTATATTAAGACCCCTGTTTTGTACCTGTATATTACGACCCCTGTTTTGTACCTGTATATTAAGACCCCTGTTTTGTACCTGTATATTAAGACCCCTGTTTTTTTACCTGTATATTAAGACTAGTTTTTTACCTGTATATTAAGACCCCTGTTTTGTACCTGTATATTAAGACCCCTGTTTTGTACCTGTATATTAAGACCCCTGTTTTTTACCTGTATATTAAGACCCCTGTTTTTTACCTGTATATTAAGACCCCTGTTTTGTACCTGTATATTAAGACCCCTGTTTTGTACCTGTATATTAAGACCCCTGTTTTTTACCTGTATATTACGACCCCTGTTTTGTACCTGTATATTAAGACCCCTGTTTTGTACCTGTATATTACAACCCCTGTTTTGTACCTGTATATTAAGACCCCTGTTTTGTACCTGTATATTAAGACCCCTGTTTTTTACCTGTATATTAAGACTAGTTTTTTACCTGTATATTAAGACCCCTGTTTTGTACCTGTATATTACGACCCCTGTTTTGTACCTGTATATTAAGACCCCTGTTTTTTACCTGTATATTAAGACCCCTGTTTTTTACCTGTATATTACGACCCCTGTTTTGTACCTGTATATTACGACCTCTGTTTTGTACCTGTATATTACGACCCCTGTTTTGTACCTGTATATTAAGACCCCTGTTTTGTACCTGTATATTAAGACCCCTGTTTTTTATCTGTATATTAAGACCCCTGTTTTTTACCTGTATATTAAGACCCCTGTTTTTTACCTGTATATTAAGACCCCTGTTTTTTACTTGTATATTAAGACCCCTGTTTTTTACTTGTATATTAAGACCCCTGTTTTTTACCTGTATATTAAGACCCCTGTTTTTACCTGTATATTAAGACCCCTGTTTTTTACTTGTATATTAAGACCCCTGTTTTTTACCTGTCTATTAAGACCCCTGTGTTTTACCTGTATATTAAGACCCCTGAGTTAACTTACGAATATGATTTATTGTCTAAAGACATGCTTTCGTATATACTTGTTGGAATTTTAAAATAAATTTTTGTTTTATCGCACTCCACTTATCCCTTCTTCCCTTCCAGAGTGAATTTAATGACTTAGTGGGTAGGTGTAAGACCCCAATACACAGACTTCTCGCTCACTAACCACTAACCCACTGTCCTGGACAGACAGCCCAGATACTGCCCAGGACAGCATACTTGAACCATAATTCGATAGAAGCATGGAAATAAGTATAACTAAAATTAATTTACCTTCCATACTTCCTTACTGGTAGTTAGTGCCTTGGGCCAGACAAGCTTTAAAAGTTTTATTTTTGTTTAACGACACCACTAGAGCACATTAATTTCTTAATCACATTATTGGATGTCAAAGATTTAGTAATTTTAACATGTAGTCTTAGACTCGTTAAAGGAAACCCGACACATTTTTCCATTAGTAGCAAGGGATCTTTTATATGCACCATATCACAGACAGGATAGCATGTACCACGGTCTTTGATATACCAGTTATTGTGTACTGGCTAGAATGAAAAAATAGCCCAATGGGCACACACAGACAGGGATTGATCTCAGACTGACTGCGAATCAAGTGAGCACTTTCACCACTGGACTACGTTCCGCACCCAGAAAGAAATAAAGGAACGCATAAATTGTAACATCAAATATATTGATCTTTTTATGCACCATATCACAGACAGGATAGCATGTACCACAGCGTTTGATATACCAGTCATGGTGCACTGGCTGGAACGAGAAATAGCCCAATAGGCCCACTGATGGGGATCGATCAATCGTAAACAGACCAGCTTTATTGGTGGAAGAGGTGGAGTAACATAATTACTTATCTCACATGACAATTCCACATGATTTGAGCATAGGGCAGTCAGAATTCTGAATCTGATTGGACTAAACCTGCCATAGGATCTTCATGCTGTGAAGCAGCAAGGTCGATCACTAGGTCAAAGGTCAAAAGTTAAGAGTAACTTAATTTAGAAGTGTTATTTAATCCACATTGATCATAATAGATTAAAACTTGAACTCTGTGTAAGGTTAAAAAAAATTATATTTTAATGACATAACTAGAGCACACTGACTTCTTAATCATCAGCTATTGGATGTCAGACATTTGATAAATCCGACATATAATATTGGTTGAAACGGGCTTAATGTTTTCATTAGCAGCAAGGGATCTTTTATATGCACTTTCCCACAGACAGGACAGGACTGGACATACCATGACCTTTGATATACCAGTCGCGGGGACACCAGTTTTGATTGGGAAAAAGATATCATCAAATGGGTCCATTGAGAGCAGCTAGGGCAAGTGCTCTGCATACTGAGCTAAATCCCCCCCCCCCCCCCCCCCCACAACTTGTAAGACAAATGGTAGCTAACAATCACTAAATCATGTAATATTCTTTATTTGACATCTGGTAAAACAAGGGCATATGGGGGTGGTAAGGGTTGAAACACCCTGCTTTAAATGAATTTTCTTTTTTCAATGTATTTTTCAGGAGAGCATGACTTGACTCTCTTCCCTCCTCCCAAATACTTTACTGTTCATATTCTAGACCCCCCCCCACCTCCCCGCACACACACACACATATATAAGACACCCACCAGAAAGTGCACCATGACTGGTATATCAAAGACCATGGTATGTGCTACCCTGTCAGTACATATAAAATATCCCTTGCAACTAATGGAAAAATGTAGCAGGTTTCTTCTAAAAGATTATATGTTATAATTACCAAATATTTGACATCCAATAGCCGATGTTTAATAAATCATGTGCTCTAGTGGTGTCGTTAAACAAAACACTTTATTTCATTTCATTTCTACCTATTTTCATGCTTACATCCAATGAAGATTCAAGCATGCTGTCCTGGGCACACACCTCAGCTATCTGGGTTGTCTGTTCAGGACAGTAGGTTAGTAGTTAGTTGTTAGTGAGAGAAGTTAGTGCAGTGGTCTTAAGGTCAATTCATACTTTGATTGCCGACCTCATGCGCAACTGAAATTTAATTTTTATTTAGGTAAACTAAAAAGCATTGAACTAACACGCAGTAAAATTTAATATGCACTGTGTTAAAATTATACTGAAGTGACTGAAAAATAAGAATTAGGTTTGAACAGAAGCAGGACTGGGCGAGTAGTTGACTCGCCAACAAGAGTCGGCAGCAAAGTATGAATCTAGCTTAACACCTAACCATGGAGTCGTTACAAATCATTGGACCCTGTACGGGGTGCGAACCCTGTACCTACCAGCCTTGTGTCTGATGCTGATGCAAACACTTTAACTTCAACCAAGGGGTGGTCTGACGAGACACCAAGCAGCATTATGCCTTGATCATCCACTCTACTGTGAAACGTGCATGACATTCCGACCGTGTGAACACTAAAGGAACATTTTGTTTTAACCCTAATTAAGCTTTGTTGAGCGACCCCATTAGTGACCTGGAGCCAGTGATGCTGGCTTTAACTTGGCCTGAAAGCTCATCATTCTGTTACATGGTCTCCATTCACCCTACTGGCCAGGTTTCCACACATCTGCTTGCCAGCGCCTACCACAGACTTGCTGCAAATTAGCAGCCATTAGCCGTCTTTGATCAAGACCTTGATGTAGCGTGAATGGTATTACATCTCACCATGATTGTGTACCTGAACATACCTTTGTAACTTTTTTGTTAGAGAGTTCTGTTTTTCTACCTTACTGTGGTAGAGAGTTCTGTTTTTCTAACTTACTGTGGTAGAGAGTTCTGTTTTTCTAATTTACTATGGTAGAGAGTTCTGTTATGACTTACTATGATAAAGAGTTCTGTTTTTATGACTTACTGTGTTAGAGAGTTATGCTTTATGCATTACATTATAGAGAGGTCTTCTTTAAATTTAAAAAGATTGCAAAACAAAACAAATAAATTAGCAAAACAATTACAGTGATAAACTGTGTACCTATACATACCTTTTTCACTTTTCTGTTAGAGAGTTCTGTTTTTATACCTTACTATGGTAGAGAGTTCTGTTTTTATGACTTACTGTGTTAGAGAGTTCTGCTTTGTACTTTAAGGTGGTAAAGAGATCTACTTTAAATTTACAAGACTTGAAAAACAAAACAAAAATATTACCAAAACTTTACAGCGATAGATAGTTCTGTTTTTGTGCTCAACATAGAGGATCATGTAATGATTGCATTTTAGGTGAAAATTGACCTATGTCACAAAACTAAATTTTACCATGAATAAGTGAAAAATCTCCTTCAGTTTAATTAATTAATTCATTGATAATATGAACACCATACTAACAAGCTTTTCTGTGTTTGAATACTAATACATGTAGTTTATTCTGTAAACATTTTTCATCTTAAAAAAAGGCTTCTTTTCTTTAAAAAAAACCCCTTAAATTGTCTGTTTATGAATTGGAATAATATTAAGCAAACAATGGATAGATATTGAGAATAATACATGAGTTTCCGTTTGATACCATTTATCTTACGAGTTGTTTAATAGCGTATCCAACAAGCGAAAGCGAGTTGGATACAGTTTTAATCAACGAGTTGTAAGATAAATGGTATCAAATGGACATGAATGTAGTATTCTATTTCTTACATATCCTCAAAAGAATGAAAATGTAAACAATATAATGAACTAAATTATGTTGTTACAGAACCTAGCCTAACTGGGTCATGACGTGTGGATACTTGGCTTTAAGCATACATACCACGTCATAACCAAATCACTACAGTACTAACAGATCCGTTTTCCTTAAAAACTAGAGTACTCTAAAACATTTGCCAACCACTCATAAAAATCAAATTTCTGAAAAGCAAGCATTTTAATGTGACGAAGCATTGTAATAATACAGCTAATTTTGAATTTGAATGACGTCAGTATTCCAATGACGTTACTTTACAATAACACTAAACTGGGTCATGACCTCTCAGAAACGATCTCCAACATATGCTGTATATGATTTTGATTCACAACAGTGATCTCCTACACAGGTATGTAAGAAATAATTTTAATTAGATCTTTAGATGGATTAGAAGTGTAAATGTAAATGATAAATATAAATGATAAAATACATATTCTCAAATGATACCAAAATGCATGTGCTAGTAGGTCCACTGACAGCAAGTGTCAGGTAGTCTCATACCATCCACTTCATTATCATCTTCAGTTTATGTTCTAAGAAAAATATCTTTATGTCTATGTTAAATGCAGACCTCGCCATTTGAGTGGAGCTATCACTATTAGTTCCCTGTCACTCCCCTGAGACTAGTTCAAGGGGAGTAAGTTTTAACTCCCTGTCACTCCCCTGAGACTAGTTCAAGGAGAGTTAAGTTTTAACTCCCTGTCACTCCCCTGAGACTAGTTCAAGGAGAGTTAAGTTTTAACTCCCTGTCACTCCCCTGAGACTAGTTCAAGGAGAGTAAGTTTTAACTCCCTGTCACTCCCCTGAGACTAGTTCAAGGAGAGTAAGTTTTAACTCCCTGTCACTCCCCTGAGACTAGTTCAAGGAGAGTAAGTTTTAACTCCCTGTCACTCCCCTGAGACTAGTTCAAGGAGAGTAAGTTTTAACTCCCTGTCACTCCCCTGAGACTAGTTCAAGGAGAGTAAGTTTTAACTCCCTGTCACTCCCTTGAGACTAATTTAAGGAAAGTAATTTTTAGCTCCTCATAGCTTTCAAATTTATGTGATAATATCGTAAATGGCTCCACAAAAGTTACAGGAGCAGTTAATCATTGACCTCATTTTTATATTTTTTTTCATGGCAAGGTATGTAAATGTTTGTGATGTTTGAAAACTCATTTTAGCTATTAAACTAAAAGACAAATTTATGCCCCATTGATTAACATCACTATACACTAGATGGTTTGACATTTTCTCTACGCTTTGTGTTTTACGAAGACAATGAGAGAGATTACAAGAAGATGATTATATAAAAAGACAATGGTGTAAAGCAGCCCATATATAACACTGTGTAATACGCTGGGGTATCGCACGCGTGACAAACAGTCTTGTTTCAGATGCAATGTGGGATACATTTGTCTGCTTCTTGATCGGTTGAATGTGTGCATCCAGTCATTTGAGCTGCTACGAGCAAATTTGACAAGTTTGATGCTAAAATAACACTTGTGCTAAAGATCGATGTATCTTCGAAACAAAGGGATGTACGTATCATTACAGCTACTCGAATCTGCAGTATCGAGCACAGAAAAAACAGAAACACATTAGAAGATGACTCACACTAATAAGATTAATAATGTTAAAGGTGCTGTACGTGACTTGTAAAGAAGCTTGTTACTCTAAAACAATTAGCTTGCCAATATCGGCTTCGATTGTATAGTAATTAAACCAGTGACCAGATTTAAAAAAAAGGTTTTGTTTAACGACACATTGATTTGTTAATCATCGGCTATTGGATGTCAAACATTTGGTAATTTTGACATGCAGTCTTAGAGAGGAAACCCGCTACATTTTTCCATTAGTAGCAAGGGATCTTTTATATGCACCATCCCACAGACAGGAAATCACATACCACAGCATTTGATATACCAGTTGTGGTGCACTGACAGGAATGAGACATAGCCCAAGGGGTCCATCGATGGGGATCAATCCTAGACTGACTGTGCATCAGGCGGGCACTTTACCACCACTGGGCTACGTCCCGCCCCCTAATGTTGAAGGTGTCGTACGTGACTTGTAAAGAAGCTTGTTACTATAAAACAATTGTAAACTGACTGGAATGTGTTCTGTATTGTGATTGGTTAATCACATTCTTTTCCGAGATCAAATGAAAATAACACCTGGAAAGCTAATGACGTCATTAGAAAGTGATGTCATTAGCAATTAGAACAGGCCAAGCTAATGATTCAAGGGTCTACAGTTAGATTGTAGCCAGGTATTTTTTCAAGAAATATCAAATATACATTTAGTTCCATTGAAAAACGATCCAGTTTACAATGAACATAACCACATGGAGCTTTTAGATTTGCGGGTATTATTGTCTATTTGATGCCCGCAAATGATATTTGCGGGATGAAATAGACAATAACACCCACAAATCTAAAAACTTCATATGGCTATCTCCTAATTAGCTTGCCAATATCGGTGGGCTCCGGTTTCGATTATGAAGTAATTAAAGGTTACACACCACCATTAATTACTCCATGCAGATTCATACAATTTCTGTGTCAGAATATATTCTGTGAAAAATACAACACTGTCGAGGGAGTTAATGTGACTACTAATTTTAGGGAGTGCTCTCAACTGACATGTTCCCTGTACAAAAATCAATATAGCTCGACCAAATATTTTTTCAATTAATGGCCCCTATGCCTGACCACCGCCTCGTGTTGCTATTGTACAAGTGGCACTATACCACTTGCACGGTTGTTATCAGTTAGTACTACATATAACAAGTTACTTCAAACCAATGGGTTAGTTAAATACTACAGAGGTCAACCTACTTGTAATCATCAAAGAAAGATTTCAAAAAGCATATCAGAACTTTGTAGTATTTTTTTTAATGAGTTACTATTTTCTAAACCGGACTACATTAAGCTGATACAGCAAGAATGACACAACAAATAGTGGTCTGATGCCTAAACCAGTGAACTTAAAAATTTTGTTTAACGACACCACTAGAGCACATTGAGTTATTAATCATCGGTTATTGGATGTAAATTTTTGGGGGGGACATATAGTCGTAAAGAGAAAAATTTTCTATTCGTTTTGTTTTGTTTAAAGACACCACTAGAACACATTGATTTATTAATCATCGGCTATTGGTAATTTTGACATAGTCTTAGAAAGAAAGAAGTATTTTATTTAACGACGCACTCAACACATTTTATTTACGGTAATATGGCGTCAGACATATGGTTCAGGACCACACAGATTTTGAGAGGAAACCCGCTGTCGCCACTTCATAGGCTACTCTTTCCAATTAGCAGCAAGGGATCTTTTATTTGCGCTTCCCACAGGCAGGATAGCACAAACCATGGCCTTTGTTGAACCAGTTATGGATCACTGGTCGGTACATGTGGTTTACATCTACCCATCGAGCCTTGCGGAGCACTCACTCAGGGTTTGGAGTAGTCTTAGAAAGGAAACCTGTTACATTTGTCTTTTTATGAAAGTTGTTTTGTTTAAAGACACCAATTGAGCACATTGATTTATTAATCATCAGCTGTTGGATGTCAAACATTTGGTCTTATATAGAGGAAACCCACTACATTTTTCCATTAGTAGTAAGGGATCTTTTATATGTACCATCCCACAGACAGGATAGCAATAATCCATTTTATGTTGTCAGTAAATTTTTATAAACTCATAATTTTTCCTATATATTTTTTGGATGCTGCATGGCATAATCAGTGTGCTCTAGTGGTGTCATTAAAGAAAAAAAAACGATGTTATTTTTTTTGGCACATTGCCTATTGTCTGATCCATACATGTGTCTGATCCATACATGTGGCCCTATGTGATAGAATACAAATAGACAAAATTATCATTGTAATCCATGCTAGTATGTCTTCAGTAATTTTTTAATTATTCAAAATACTGTAAATCATGTAATTAATACATTATGGTATTATTGCGTCCGTACATGAGTGAACAAAAATGCGTCTTTTTATTAATGCGTCGGGCAAAAGTCCACATCACATAAAAACCACATTTGTGTTGTTATTATATTGTTTGGGCTTCATCTTTCATGTTAAAAGAAGTCAGTAGTTGTTTTCACAGCTACTACATAATCTGAAGCTAATCGCGTGGTGGGTTGACCAGGAATCCCTAATTACTTAAAGTAGTGTAATTAGTATAACTACACCTTATTGTTAAGGGTATGCCTCGCACTTTTTTGTGGTGATTGCTTCTAATTAATCCACCAGTAGGAATAAAAGGTAAACGGGTCGCTGTTACAGGGCACAATATTTTACTCAAACGCAGACGTATTATTCTAACAAATGTTTTAGACTGATTTTATACACTTGATGCGCAGCACAGGAATAGACGTTAACAAATGCGATATATTGCAACAGTGACAACTTGCGACCAGTCTAACTTAAAAGCCATGTATAGAGTCGAGCCAAATGGTTTGAAGAAATACGCACGGATTGTTGGTTGCGGTTATATAATTTTCTACTGTTTCATTTTTAAAGGAATATATTTAGTAATAAAATTTGTTGATTATAATTTTACAAATGTTCAAAACAGTTTAAATGTATACAGTAATCCAGAAGTGTAAGAAAATTGTAAAAAATACTCACTTCGCAAAATGAGCTTTTTAAAAACAAAACATTTGGAACATCACTGTATTATATAACCGCTATGATATTCCAGGAAAGTGAGAATAGAATCGAAACGAAAGAAAGATTCTTGAAGTATTCACAAAAAGACATTTAACAAAAATTGTTTTTGTATTTTGTTTCATCTTTATATTATAAAAGTTTTATTTTATTTAGAAGTATTATAGTAAAATCCTGCACATTTTTTGTATTGGGAATGAGACTAAACAAAATGCGTCAAGTTATTATTGCGTCGATGTGTTCGCCGCATTTTTCGCATTATTACTTGCTCGCATTAATTTCATGATTTACAGTATTTACAATAGATTTCCAATACCTTTTTTTAAGACCTTGGCACAATGCCTATTGTCTAACCCATAAATATGGCCCTGTATGATAGAACACACAGAGAATAACACATGAGTGGCTGTTAAATATCATTTATCTCACAACAAGTTGTTTTAAAATGTATCTAACGAATGAAAGCGAGTTTGATACATTTTTAAACAATGATTTGTGAGATATTATGGTATCTAACGGACACGAATGTATTATTCTATTTCTTACATATCCTCAAAAACCAGGTTTTAAGCACATTTTAAGATGTTTATCGAAAGAAAGGAAATGTTTTATTTAACGACACACTCAACACATTTTATTTACGGTTATATGGCGTCGGAATCTTTTTCGACTAAAAGTTATTTACAGCCATTGCACTTGTAGCTGACTTATGCGTCACAGACCCATGATTAAATATACGTCACAATGTAATCGATTTCCATCCTGTAGTTTTTCATTGGATGTATGGCACTGGTGACCTGGTCATCACCTAGGAGCAGCCAGTCGTATGTCTTGAAATTGTTAACACACATATGTGTGTAAACAACCATGTGTTGTAAAAAATAACGCATGGCGTTCTCACCAACAGGTGTGTAAGAAAAATTGTTGAACCATTATTAGACAAAATTAATATTGTAATCCAAGTTACCATGTCCTCCGTAAAACATTTATAAACTCCAAATATTTCCAATAGATTTCCAATACCTTTTTTCTTAGAACTATGTTACATTGCCTATTGTCCAACCCATAAATATTGTCCTGTATGACCGAAGACAAATTGGAATTTGATTGAGGGGTCTGTTGTACTTACTCATGTAAATGTCATCCGTGATAGGGGTTGCATGTGTAATTTCCCATTTCCCATAGGTCTGTCTGGAAGACTGCTGTGCGTCTGTCACAGACGGAATCACACAAACTAATCTCGCATTTCTTTATTGAATTCATTTGATGTTTGACATGGTCAATTGAAGTAGTCGAGGTCTATATATCCATTCTGGAAAACCACCAAAGCCCTGGGGTTCTTCGTGTCTGATTTCTGGCATGGTTATCATCTTGTAATTGAAACCCGGTCTCCCGATTGTTATTCGATTGACTGTTCGATTGACTGGGTGTTTTGAAAGTCAGTTTGTAAACAGATTTCTAGATAAGAGTTATAAGAAGTTTTTGTTTTATTCCTTTTTAAAAAGAAAATTTAAATGATTTTAGTGTTTTCCCTAGCTTGTTTAAGCATGGTGCAGCACCATGCCTCAGTAGTCTAGCACCATCTTGCCTTAATCAGCATCGTGCAGCCCTGAGTAATTAATTCTAAAATTGCCTTTATAAAACACCCAAAAAGGTATTATTAATTAATAAAATATGCCTTTTATATCTTTTACAATTCATTTATTAAAGCAAGCACATAAACTACATTAATGTTTATTTCAATTAATTTTTGTGTATTTTTAATGAAAAACAAGTACCTCGAAAATGGTGAAAATGCCCCCAAAGTATTTGGTCTACCATGCCTTACCAAATTTCTAAGGAAATCACTAGATTAATTTGAGAATGTTGTTGATATATGCTGGCAGTCTCCAACTAGCTATAATAGTTTAAAATGTATTTATTTTCCTTCTCTAGTAATGGTTATATACTGGCCTCAATGGTGTAATAGTTAAACCATCAGACTTCAGGCTAGTAGGTACCGGGTTCATATTCCGGTATCGGCTTCCACCCAGAGCGAATTTAATGAATTAATGGGTAGGTGTAAGTAAGTCCACTACACTGACTTCTCTCTTACTAACTACTAACAACTAACCACTAACCCTCTGTCCTGGACAGACAGCCCAGATAGCTGAGCCAGGTGCCCAGGACAGTGTGCTTGAACCTTAATTGGATATAAGCATGGAAATAAGATGAATGAATGAATGAATGACGGTTATACACTGGCGTAGGAAAATATTTTTCTTTATATTTGCTTTATAATAGTGTAAAAGAGTGTAAATAGAAGTGTGCCGCCCCCCCCCCCCCCCCCCCAACTTTTTGTCACCTTCCTACGCCACTGTTATATTTTATTTCATTTTGCTTGTCTGTATTCAGCAACTGAGATCTGTTTTAAGATGAAGCACGCACATGTTCGGGTGAAAAGGAATGGCACCCCAGCACATTTATTTAATCAGCAGCGATTAGGTGTCCATGACATTTAGTCTAAAAAATTAATGATTAACCTACTACTTCTCCCATGACAGAACGTTAAAAGTTAGGGTTTGTTTTGTTTAACAACACCACTAAAGCACATTGATTAATTAATTGTCGGCTATTGGATGTAAAATATTTGGTAATTCTGACTCGTAGTCATTTGATGAAACCTGACACATTTTTCCATTACCAGCAAGGGGTCTTTTATATGCATCATCCCACATACAGGACAGCACATACCATGACCTTTGTCTAGTTGTGGTGCACTGGTTGGAATGAGAAAACCCCCAATCAGTTGAATGTTCCACCGAGGAGATTCGATCCTGCTACGCAAGCACCTCAGGCAAAATGGCAAAATGTAGCCTAGTAGTAAAGCATTCAGCAGATGCATGATCGATCCCAGTTGGTGGGCCTATTGAGATATTTCTCATTCCACCCGGTGTGACAACTGGTGTAATAAAGGTTGTGGTATGTGCTATCCTATCTGTAGGATGGTGCATATAAAAGATCCCTAATTGAAAAGAGTAGTCCATGAAGTGGCAGCAGTGTGTTTCTCTCTCATTATCTGTGTGGTCCGTAACCATGTGTTTGACATCCAGTAGCCAATGATTAATAGATCAATATGCTCTAGTGGTGTTGTTAAACAAAAACACACTTTAACTTTTTAACTGTGTGGTCCTTAACCATATGTCCATCACCATATAACCATAAATAAAAATGGGTTAAGTGTGCGTCATGAAATAAAAAAATAAAAATCTGTCTTTTTACTGCTTCTCTCAGTTAACAGCTCAATGCATCCTGAAAATGTTGTTTTCCCATCATGGTTGTTTTCATTGTTTGAGTTAAAACAGTTCTTTATAATTTATATTTTCTGTTTTGTGGCCATCTGTACTTGGCTTTATCACCACAAATGACCAAGAACACCCTTTAATATTGACACTGGGAGAAGTGCTACAATTAATGTGAAGAGTCGGCCAGCCGATTATTTTGACACTGATGGAAGAAAAGATTGATAAATGATGCTACCACGTGTGTTATGAACTGTGCCGTGATGGTTGACTGGCCAGGACTGCTAAAACAAACATCATAAGCGTCTAGTTTTGAATTAATATGATATTTTCAAACACAAGTTCCAGAGATATTTTTCTCCATGGGTGCTGGGTTTCCAGCCTCCACTGTTTTGTTCCAGGTGGTGTCCAGTGAGTTCTCGGATTCCGTCCAGTGAGTTCTTGGATTCAGTCCAATGAAATGAATAGGTCTGAGAATTTTGGGTGTTCCCCCCCATGTTTTGAAAGATATTCTTCAAATAAATACCTCTTTTCCGTCTTGTCATGGGGATACATGTCCCTGGGAAAGTACATATAAGAGATAGCTTTCTAATGGGAAATATAGCAGGTTTCTTCTGAAGAAAGGGACAGGCCTTGGTGGCGTCGTGGTTAGCCATCGGTCTACAGGCTGGTAGGTAATAGGTTCGGATCCCAGTCGAGGCATGGGATTTTTAATCCAGATACTGACTCCAAACCCTGAGGAGTGCTCCGCAAAGCTCAATGGGTAGGTGTAAACCACTTGCACTGACCAGTGATCCATAACTGGTTCAACAAAGGCCATGGTATGTGCTATCCTGTCAATGGGATGGTGCATATAAAAGATCCCTTGCTGCTAATCTGAAAGAGTAGCCCATGTAATGGCGACAGCGGATTTCCTCTCAAAATCTTTGTAGTCCTTAACCATATGTCTGACACCATATAACCATAAATAAAATGTATTCAGTGCATCATTAAATAAAACTTTTTTTCTTTTTGTTTTCTTCTTTTCTTCTGAAGACTGCCTGGGTCAGAATTATGAAATGTTTGACATTCAATAGCAGATGATTAACTGATCCATGTGCTCCTGTTGAATTAACTTATTTAACGAGGTGTGAACATTTCTTTAGGATTATATCAATCATCTTGCCCACTGGACAGAGTTATCCAGCTTTTGCACAGTGCTAGAAAAATCTGTCTGACCCTAGGGCTAGATAAATCTGTCCGATCCGAGGGCTAGATAAATCTGTCTGACCCTAGGGCTAGATAAATCTGTCTGACCCTAGGGCTAGATAAATCTGTCTGACCCTGTGGCTAGATAAATCTGTCCGATCCGAGGGCTAGAAAAATCTGTCTGACCCTAGGGCTAGATAAGTCTGTCCGATCCGAGGGCTAGATAAATCTGTCTGACCCTAGGGCTAGATAAATCTGTCTGACCCTAGGGCTAGATAAATCTGTCTGACCCTAGGGCTAGATAAATCTGTCTGACCCGAGGGCTAGATAAATCTGTCTGACCCTAGGGCTAGATAAATCTGTCTGACCCTAGGGCTAGATAAATCTGTCTGACCCTAGGGCTAGATAAATCTGTCTGATCTGAGGGCTAGATAAATCTGTCTGACCCTAGGGCTAGATAAATCTGTCCGACCCTAGGGCTAGATAAATCTGTCCGATCCGAGGGCTAGAAAAATCTGTCTGACCCTAGGGCTAGATAAATCTGTCCGATCCGAGGGCTAGATAAATCTGTCTGACCCTAGGGCTAGATAAATCTGTCTGACCCTAGGGCTAGATAAATCTGTCTGACCCTAGGGCTAGATAAATCTGTCTGACCCGAGGGCTAGATAAATCTGTCTGACCCTAGGGCTAGATAAATCTGTCTGACCCTAGGGCTAGATAAATCTGTCTGACCCTAGGGCTAGATAAATCTGTCTGACCCGAGGGCTAGATAAATCTGTCTGATCTGAGGGCTAGATAAATCTGTCTGACCCGAGGGCTAGATAAATCTGTCTGATCTGAGGGCTAGATAAATCTGTCTGACCCTAGGGCTAGATAAATCTGTCCGATCCGAGGGCTAGAAAAATCTGTCTGACCCTAGGGCTAGATAAGTCTGTCCGATCCGAGGGCTAGATAAATCTGTCTGACCCTAGGGCTAGATAAATCTGTCTGACCCTAGGGCTAGATAAATCTGTCTGACCCTAGGGCTAGATAAATCTGTCTGACCCGAGGGCTAGATAAATCTGTCTGACCCTAGGGCTAGATAAATCTGTCTGACCCTAGGGCTAGATAAATCTGTCTGACCCTAGGGCTAGATAAATCTGTCTGACCCGAGGGCTAGATAAATCTGTCTGATCTGAGGGCTAGATAAATCTGTCTGACCCGAGGGCTAGATAAATCTGTCTGATCTGAGGGCTAGATAAATCTGTCTGACCCTAGGGCTAGATAAATCTGTCCGATCCGAGGGCTAGAAAAATCTGTCTGACCCTAGGGCTAGATAAATCTGTCCGATCTGAGGGCTAGATAAATCTGTCCGACCCTAGGGCTAGATAAATCTGTCCGACCCGAGGGCTAGATAAATCTGTCCGACCCGAGGGCTAGATAAATCTGTCCGACCCGAGGGCTAGATAAATCTGTCCGACCCGAGGGCTAGATAAATCTGTCCGATCTGAGGTCTAGATAAATCTGTCCGACCTGAGGGCTAGATAAATCTGTCCGATCTGAGGGCTAGAAAAATCTGTCCGACCCGAGGGCTAGATAAATCTGTCCGATCCGAGGGCTAGATAAATCTGTCCGATCCGAGGGCTAGATAAATCTGTCTGACCCGAGGGCTAGCCGATTTCTACATACTGTGATGTCATGTCGTAACTCATGTTTTACAACGATTGACATCATAACTCATGGTTTTCAAAATTCTGTTTGCCATTTCACATTGTATCATTGTTTTAAAAATATTTAAACAAAGTAATATTTTCAACTTTATAGTTATTGATAAGTTGTTACATTTTTATGTCATTGCATGAGGTGGACTATATTTTCCCTGCATATGATTAAATGAGTTTGTAGGTAAAATGTTTACGAATCATTCTATAATAAACAAACCGTCGCTTACAAAATTGTTTTGTTACTGAAATTAAATAGGCAAAAAAAAGAATCAATCACCATTGTGAGGTTTAGATAAGACAATTCCAACCCTCGGGACAAAATGTTTTTGTAAGGGTCTCTGTAAACCTCGTCCCTCACAAAAAACATTTTGTCCCTCGGGTTGGAATAGCCTTATCTATACTTCACAACGGTGATGGATTCTATTATACTTTTCTAACCTAATTTGGGACTGCTAATTAATTCCGCATAATATGTCATCGAAAAATTATGGTTAAGGGATCAAAATGTCAAAACCAACCTTGTGTTTAAAGGCGTGTTCAAAACCCTAGTGGTATATGAGCACGTTAAACTAGTTACCTACCTGTGTTTAAAATACATTATATCCAAGTATAATACTGTGTCACAATCTATGTTTTTATTTGTTTGTATGTGATCATTTCTTTAGGATTGTATCCTAATATACTTTTCTAACCGAATTTAAAGATTCTAAATGGTGGCCATTCTAAAACTAATGTTATGTAAATAAAATGACAAGATCGATCCCCGTCGGTGTGCCGATTAGGCTATTTCTCATTCCAGCCATTGCACCATGACTGGTACATCAAAGGCTGTGGTATGTACTACCCTGTCTGTGGGATGGTGAATATAAAAGAACCCTTGCTGCTAATCGAAAAAAGTGTAACATATGAAGTGATAACAGCGGGTTTCCTCTCTCAATATTATGTCTGATGCTATATAACTGTAAATAAAATGTGTTGAGTGCATCGTTAAATAAAACATTTCTTTCTTTCTTTTTAAAATGACAAAAACAAAATTCACTATTATATGGATTTAACATATTTTCCAGTCATATCTTCATAGATGCTCATTTTTTTAACCCTTTAAAGGTACTTTTTAAGATGGACAACATATTCATATTACAATACTCTCCTATACTAGCACTTCATTGTAAATTTCATTTTAAAGGATATTACATTTTTCCATTTGTCGAACTGCTTCTATATTTGAAATGTCTCTCGTGAAATTATTAACAGAATAATGGTGGAATTATTATCAGGATAACGGTGGAATTCTGTCTTGCTATTTCCAAAGAGAAGTCTGTTTCGCTGCTTATTAATTACACTGCTACATGTTGCCTGAAGCCTGTGACACTAATCCTATACCAGCATGCAGACAGGAAAAGAAATGTGTGAACGTATACTGATGGAAAAAAGAAAGGGAACACACAGGGGTATTTAAAAACAATTTTTTTTTTTTATTTTTTTTTTTTTAATGACCCCACTATTTATTTATATATTTCAACTTATTTTCGTGCTTATATCCAATTAAGGTTCAAGCACACTGTCCTGAGCACACACCTCAGCTATCTGAGCTGTCTGTCCAGGACAGTGGATTAGTTGTTAGTGGTTAGTATTTAGTGAGGATGAAGAGGGTGTATTGGCCTTACACCTACCCATTGAGCCCTTAAGAACTCGCTCTGAGTTGGAGCTGGTACCGAGCTGCGAACCCTGTACTTACCAGCCTGTAGTCCGATGGCCTAACCACTGCACCACCTAAGCTATCTGGGCTGTCTGTCCAGGGCAGTGGGTTAGTTGTTAGTGGTTAATATGAGAGAAAAGGGTGTAGTGGTCTTACACCTACCCACTGAGCCCTTAAGAACTCGCTCTGTGTGTAGTGATGGTTTTATCGCTTGGCTATGTCCTGCCCCACCAGAAAACAATAAGAGAACACATCATTTTTTACTTAACCAAAACCAGGGTGAGATTTAGCTCTGTCGGTTGAGGTGCTTGCCTGGTGTGTTTGTGTTGCAGGATCGAACCACCTCGGTGGATCCATTCAACTGATTTGTATTTTTTACATTCCAACCAGTGCACTGCAACTGGTCAAAAACCGTAGTATGTGCTTTCCTGTCTGTGGGAAAATGCATATAAAAGATCCCTTGCTGAAAAGTATATCGGGGTTTCTGCTGATGACTGCATGTCAGAATAACCAAATGTTTGATATCCAACAGCCGATGATTAATTAATCAATGTGCTCTAGTGGTGTCATTAAACAAAAACAAACTTTTTTCATCCAGAACCCTCATCCTCAGTACAATGACGTTAATCATGTTATTGACAGTTAATCACGCAATCCCACGTTACATCTCCGTATCCTGAGACAGGACATAATAGCCCAGTGGTAAATTGCTTGCCTGATGCACAGTCGATCTAGGATCGATCCCCATGGTGGGCCCATTGGCTTATTTTTCGTCCCAGCCACTGCACCATGACTGGTATATCAAAGGCTGTGGTATGTGCTATCCTGTCTGTGGGATGGTACATATAAAAGATCTTTTGCTAGTAATGGAAAAATGGGTTTTCTTTCTTAGATGATAATGTAAAAATTATCAAATGCTTGACATCCAATAGCTGATTAATAAATCAATGTGCTCTAGTGGTGTCGTTAAACGAAACAAACCTTAAAGTTATCTCTGTATTTTATACAGCCATACTTCTCTAGTAGTGTAGAAAGGTAAACGTTTGTTTTGTTTAATGACACCACTAGAGCACATTGATTTATTAATCATCTGCTATTGGATGTCAAACGTATGGTAATTTTGACAGTCATAAAGAGGAAACCCACTACAGTTTTTCAATTGTTAGAGATATTTTATATGCACAATCCCATAGATAGGATAGCACAATCCCATAGATAGGATAGCACAATCCCATAGCTAGGATAGCACAATCCCCATAGATAGGATAGCACAATCCCCATAGATAGGATAGCACAATCCCATAGATAGGATAGCACAATCCCATAGATAGGATAGCACAATTCCATAGATAGGATAGCACAATCCCCATAGATAGGATAGCACAATCCCCATAGATAGGATAGCACAATCCCCATAGATAGGATAGCACAATCCCCATAGATAGGATAGCACAATTCCATAGATAGGATAGCACAATCCCCATAGATAGGATAGCACAATCCCCATAGATAGGATAGCACATACCACAGCCTTTGATACAGCAGTCGAGGAACGAGAAATAGCCCAATGGGCCCACGAATGGGGATCCATCCTAGACCGACTGTACATCAGGCTTGTACTTTACCACTGGGTTACGTCCCACCCCTAATTTCATCTCAGATACCATGTGTTCCCTTAATTCTTTCCATCAATATATTACTAAGAATATCAATATAAGTTTGCCATATTAGTTATCAACAGCGTACATATTACTTGTTCCAGATGTACGAAAAGCTTATTAGAAAAAAATTAATATCAATCTAGCGTAAGAAACCATTTATCAGCAACAAATATAATGTTATTATGGTATCGGTTAATATGCTTAGAAGCACTTGAATACCCTGATCATGTAAATCATGCTTTCAAAGTTCTGATATTCTGTGGGACCAAATGCATGACAAATATTAATAACAAATGTATACCGACCAACTAAAGAAATGGGGACCGGCCTCGGTGGCGTCGTGGCAGGCCATCGGTCTACAGGCTGGTAGGTACTGGGTTTGGATCCCAGTCGAGGCATGGGATTTTTAATCGAGATACCGACTCCAAACCCTGAGTGAGTGCTCCGCAAGGCTCAATGGGTAGGTGTAAACCACTTGCACCGACCAGTGATCCATAACTGGTTCAACAAAGGCCATGGTTTGTGCTATCCTGCCTGTGGGAAGCGCAAATAAAAGACCCCTTGCTGCCTGTCGTAAAAAAGAGTAGCCTATGTGGCGACAGCGGGTTTCCTCTAAAAACAGTGTCAGAATGACCATGTGTTTGACGTCCAATAGCCGATGATAAGATAAAAAATAATCAATGTGCTCTAGCGGCGTCGTTAAATAAAACAAACTTTACTTTACTTTAAAGAAATGGAAATATTTTAATATACAGGGAAACCCCTCTGAACCGGACTCCCTTGGGACCAGTCGATCCCCGTCACTGGGGGCCCATTGGCTGGTACATCAAATGTCATGGTATGTGCTATCCTGTCTATGGGATGGTGCATATGAAAGATCCCTTGCTGCTAATCGGAAAGAGTAGCCCATGAAGTGGCGACAGCGGGTATCCTCTCTCAATATCTGTGTGGTCCTCAACCATATGTCTGATGCCATATAACCTTAAATAAAATGGGTTGAGTGCGTTGTTAAATAAAACATTTCCTTCCTTTCATTACAACTTGGGGAAATGCTCTACCACTGAGCTACAAATCGTGACCCTGTTGATTTGGAAAATGTGTTATTTCAGTCCCTGAGATATCGAGCTACATTCCTTTTCACCGAAAAGGATCGGTCCTGTAATCCATCAAAACTTGGGCACCGGTTCTACCACCAAGCTACAAATCATAACCCTGTTGACTTAGAAAAACATTATTTCAACCCCAGAGATGTCAAAGAAACATTCCTTTTTTCACTGATGGGGGGGGGGGGGGAGGGATCATTCCTACAACCCATTACAACTCGGCAGAGGTTTTACCACTGAGCTACATCTTGTAACCCTTTTGACTTGGAACAACATATAATGTCAACCCCTGAGATGTCAAAGAAATATTACTTTTTACTGAAGAGGATCGTTCCTGCAACCCATATCAATTCAGTCAAAGGCTTTACCACTGAGTAACATGCTGTGACCTTCTTGACTTGGAAAACGTATTATTTTAACCGTAGAGATATCAAACACATTCTTTTCCACTGAAGAGAATCGTTCCTGCAACCCATCACATGTCAGTCAAAGGCTTTACCACTGAGTAACATGCTGTGACCCTCTTGACTTGAAAAACTTATTATTTTAATTGTAGAGATATCAAACACATTCCTTTCCACTGAAGGGAATCGTTCCTGCAACCCGTCACAACTTGGACAAATGCTCGACCACTGAGCTACATCTCGTAACCGTGTTAACATGGGAAAATGTTTTTATAAATGTGACAGATTGGTATTAGGTTGCAGTTTCCTTAGTCCTTGGAGAGAGGGACAAAAGTCAAGTTAATTTAAGATGGCATTGTTAGTGTTCTACCACCAATTATGAAGTGGCCATGCATAACCAAGCCATGATTCTGTGGGCAGATTGGCCGCGTATCACCGGGGACATCGCTTTGTGGTTTTCAATTCTTCCAGTGGTCTCACCACGGACTTTGCTTTGTGGTTTTGATTCCATCAGTGGTTTCACCACGGACACCAGTAGCTGGTTTCCATTTGACTTACAGTGTCACCGGAAACATAATGATTGTCGGTTTAGTACTATGAAGGTAATTTGCTGTTGCAGGGATCATAATTATGTCGGTAGAGACCAATTTTGTGAAGATTTCTGTGTTAATTAAATTTTATCTTTTTTAATCAGTTGTCGTTTTAGTACTGTGAAGGTAAATTGCTATTAAAATGATCAGAATTATGTCAATAGAGACCATTTTTGGTAAAGATTTCTGTGTTAATTATTTTTTTATTTTTTTTATTGGTTGTCGTTATAGTACTGTGTAGGCAATATGCTAGCTATGACAATGATCAGAATTATATCAATAGAGACCATTTTTGTGAAGATTTTTCTGTTGAATTAAAATTTAACTATTTTATCACCTGTTGCCTTAGTACTGTGAAAGTATTATGCTACTATAGAAATCAGAATTATGTCAACAGAGGTAAACAGAATTTATGAAGATTTTGGTGTTAATTAAAGTTTGAGTCAGTTTGAGCTGTAGATACAAGTAATAGGGGTTAACAGAAGTAGTGTTTTTCAAGACATCTTAAACTAAAATACAGTAAATTGATATTAATGTTCATGTTTCAAGTATACTAATTATGGTTCTTTCTGTAATGGTCAAGGGCATGAGGTGGCTACAGATTTTTAGCACCCATTATTCATAAAATTAAATTATCTAGCATCATTTTGATTGTAAATTCAGGACTTGTAGATTATGGTAGCCCCGCTCCCATGGCTAGTGATATTCAATTTTGGGCTAGTAAATAACTACTATTGCCATGCCCGATAGCTAGTGAAAACTATTTTTTTTATATATTTTGCAGTTAAGTCTATTTTGTAAATATGAATATCCTGCCCCCACCCCAATCCTTTAATGTTAATGTTTTTAAGCTCTATCTCCCCATTACTATTATTTATTCAAATTTATTAACTTCTGTAGGGCTAGTGAATTTTTAATTGTGACTAGTACATTTTTAAAATCACTTATCCCATGGTCAGTGGATTTTCAATTTTTGTTTAGAAGCCCTGTGAATTGTTTTTTGCAGGTCCCCCACCCCATAATATCATGGTTTTGGTGCTTTCTCTCACCTAGCAACATGTGGGCTTTTTATAATGGCCGTTAGTTAATTAACCATGCATGTTCACCTCTTTAAAATGGTCATTAGTTAGGTTTGTTTTGTTTAAGCACCAGTCGACCACAGTGATTTATTAATCATCATCAATCATTGGATGTCAAACATTTGGTAAATCTGACAGATAGTCTTCAGAGGAAAATTGATACACCTGTCTATTAGCAGCAACAATAACAGAATAAATGTTTTGTTTAACAACACTAGTAGATTACATAGAGGATAATAAGCGAGTTACCAGTTATTATCAAATTTAAAAACAAAAGTTCTCTTTATTCTGCTACAAAATCTATAAGGAATTGCATTAAAATGACATTTTGTTATAAATTTAACACCAAAAACAGAGAACCGTTAATACAAACTCTTTTAAACTACATGACGTCATTTTGTGTGTTTGCCAAATCGTGATGACGTCATATTTAGTACCGACAAGGTCATTGGTTTGTAAGCGTCAAATTGTCCAATAGTATTGTTCATTAAACCAATGCAGAATATTTCTCACTGAGAAAATATGGAAAATATTGTCCCTGTTATGAGTGACCGATGGGGTAATAAATTGATTTATTCATCTTTGCCTACTGGATGTCAAACATTTGGTAATTTTTGACTCATAGTCTTAGAGGAAACCTGCTACATTTTCCCAATAGCAGCAAGGGATCTTTCATATGTACTTTCTCACAGACAGGACAACACATACCATGACCTTTGATAAACCAGTCTTGGGACACTGGTTGGGATGGGGAAAAAATTCAGTCCGAGAAATAGGTCCCCTGAGGGGATTTGATCCTTCATCCCAAATACTTCTGGCGTGTCCTCTACTGAGTTAGATCACATCCCAGTTGTGATTATAGTCCGTCCTACCTTGAATGCCTTTTTTTTATGCTATAAAACTTACTACAACTTATTTATTTCTGAGCCGATTGTTTTTTAAATTGGACACATAAATAGTATTTTCTTGTTATTTTCAAAACACTTTTACTCTTCTTCTTACGTCAAACCAAACTGAAATTATTTACAAAAAACACACATTTTTATAGAATGATGGGATGGACTATAGGCACATGGAACAAAATGTACGGTATTAGCTCACGGTTGATTATTTCTGTTACCAAAATGTCATCAGCAAAACATCACTGCCCCATCTTTCAAGATTTCACATTGCTTGCAAACCCCCACCTCCTATTGGAAGGATATATAACTGCACACACACCCTCTGCTATACTACAGTTGCTGGCATCTTCAGATATATATGTTCTGGATGTTACCAAAATGGTATCACCTACACATCACTGCCTCCAACTTTGTGAAGATTTTACATTACTTTGCAAACCCATTAGTAGCAAGGGATCTTTTATATGCACCATTTCACAGATAGGATAGCATATACCATGACCGTTGATATACCAGTTGTGGTACTCTGGCTAGTATGAGAAATAGCCCAATGGGTCCGCCAATGGGGATCAATCCTAAACTGACTGCATATCAGGTGAGCACTTTATGTTCCACCCTCATGACTTAACAACCACACCACTGAGGCTGTTACCAAAGCCTAATACCAAAGTCTGGTACCAAAGTCTGGTACCAAAGCCTGATACCAAAGCCTACTACCAAAGCCTACTACCAAAGCCTACTACCAAAGCATGCTACCAAAGCATGATACCAATGCCTGATACCAATGCCAGGTACCAAAGCCTGATACCAAAGCCGGGTACCAAAGCCCATGCATGCAGTAAACTACATACAGTACATGCATGTACAGGATAATCACTGGAATTACACTGCACTGATTATACATGTTAACACACTGGCTTTTCCAAGACTTGAGCTGCGGAGAGCTCTAATAACAAACACAAAACTCAAGTGGCCACTTAGACAGAGGCAGGTCAATTCTGATGATCAATACAAAGCCACTACAATGCTTGTTCAGCAGATCTTCAATAACCATGAGAAAGTTCTTGAGAAAAATCTACATCTAGTGTTTCCGCAGATCTTAGAGGGCAATAGGGCTTTGTTTACAGACCTCCGTCTCAAATGACCAATGGAAATAATTGTTATGAACGGTTATTGTCGTTAAGGATTTCAGCTCAAATATCTGTGGGAAAATTTGATAATTTAGTATTTCCTTTTTTTTTTTTTATGGTCTAGAGTAATTATAGTAACATGCATGGAACCGGCCTCGGTGGTGTCGTGGTTAAGCCATAGGACATAAGGTTGGTAGGTACAGGGTTTTCAGCCCGGTACCGCCTCCCACACAGAGCGAGTTTTAATGACTCGGTGGGTAGGTGTAAGACCACTACACCGACTTCTCTCACACTAACTACTAACAAATAACCCTCTGTCTTGGACAGATAGCTGAGGTGCATGCCCAGGACAGCATGTTTGAACCTTAATTGGATATAAGCACGAAAATAAATTGAAGTAATAATAAATAGAAATTGAGTAACATGGACAGGGGTCTAAGCACTTAGTCCGATACATCTGTGTCAAACTGAATTTGATGTCCGATTCACAATTAAATGGGGATGTGCAACCTTTAGCATGTTTTTATCTCAAGTGACCAGGTGGGAAACTGAATGGCAAAGTTTACTGGTGTATCTAATATTACCCTAGATTTCGCTGACCAGTAGGAATAGAAACTGACCAATGGAGAAAATGAATGTAAATTTTATCTCCGGTGTTACGTGGATCTAGGTGAATGGCGGGATTAGTGTCCATGTTCTGAATCTTCGCACTGAAACTTTCAGTGGAAAGAAAAGGAATGTTTAAATTTTGTTTTGTTTAATGACACCACTAGAGCTAATTGATTAATTAATCATTGGCTATTGGGATGTCAAATAATTGTTTTGTTTAATGATACCACTAGAGCTCATTGATTTATTAATCATCAGCTATTGGATGTTGTTAGATGTGTAGTAGTAAACACTGTATATTTTTCCATTAACATTAAGGGATCTTTTGTATGCAATTTTCCAAAGATAGGACAACACATACCATGTCCATTGATATGCCAGTCGTGGGGCACCAATTGGGATGGGGGAAATGCCTAATTAACAGCTATTAGGTATCTAAAATATGTGACATTATATATATATATATATATATATATATATATATATATATACACATATATATATATACTAATTCCTGCTTCTGTCATATGGTTGTTATTATTGATTAGTAGAATAGATCTTTTGTATGCACTTTCCACCATACTGAAGAGCATCAGTCATTCAATCAACTATTTGACATGTCCTTTCATCCAGTGAAGCTTCAAGCACATCTATTTGGCATGTGTTATTTTGTCCATTGGTGTTCCAAGATTTTATATTTGGTGGGGGGGGGGGGGGGGGGGCAACTATCCACGCTGTCTGTTAATCTATGCCAGTAATAGGAACTATATGTAAAAAAGAAAGAAAAAGAAACCGAGTAGATTTCTTCCATTGTTCAGTCTAAAAACAAGTTTCACAATTAGCATATTTTAAACACCTGAATGTCAACTAATTGAACTGGGTTTGTTATAGTCAGCATATTTCCATTTTCCCCCCTTCATATTTGTTATAATTAAATGGAACAAAACAAAGAAAAAAATATTCGACTGAAGAATCAAGTGAGTCAGAGCAATATTCATAATTAAGTCCCTTTTTTTTTTTAAGGTCAACCCCAAAAGGAAAAATTGAAAAATTAGTTTTGAGAGTTTTGTCTTGTTGGCTTTCCGTTGACGAGAGCTGTTGACAAGTGCTTTGATTCAGCGGCGGATGATGGGTGTATAATAACCGCCACTTGGAACAATTATCCGTCGCCTTCCTGCACTACCGGGCCAACGGAAATGGCGGGCCTCGTCAAAAATAACCAGATCGCATTGTCTTGTCATGCACTTCCCAGTGTGCACTTGGTTTCTGATGCAATGACAAAATAACGCAGGTTGAACCCGGTGCTAATGAATAATGGACTTGCCGTATCAGTTAAATTATTCATTCATTCATTCATTCATTCATTCATTCATTATTCGTATATTTATTAATTCATTTATTTATTCATTCATTCATGTGAACTTATTTTCGAGCTTATATTCAATTACGGTTCAAGCATGATCTCCTGGGCACACACCTCAGCTATCTGTGCTGTCTGTCCAGGTTAGTGGTTAGTCAGAGAGAAGTCGGTGTAGTGGTCATACTCCTACCCATTGAGTCATTAAAAGTGGGAGCTGGTACCGGGCCACAAACCCTGTACCTACTAATCTCATAACCATGACACCACCTAGGCCGGTCTTGCTTTGTCCCCTATTTAAATGTCCATATACTATTTAAGGTTCAGGCATGCCCGGTCTCATGCCCGGTCTCGGTCTCATGCCCATGGAATGGCCAGGGAGATAATTAATGGACTAGAAAAATGTTCTGTCAGTGATGATTACGAAAATACAGGAATTATGTACTTCAAAGTTTTAGAAATAATTATTTTGGGATAAGCGATTCAGTGGTGGGACCTAGCCGAGTGGTAAAGTACTTGCCTGATGTGTGTTCAGTCTGGGATCGATCCCTTTTAGTGGGCCCATTGGGCTGTTTCTCGTTCCAGCTGGTGCATGCACCATGACTGGTATATCAAAGGCTGTTGTATGTACTATTCTGTCTATGGGATGGTGCATATAAAAGATCCCTTGCTACCAATGGAAGAATGTAGTGGTTTTCCACTCTAAGACTATGTATCACAATTACCAAACGTTTGACATCCAGTAGCTGATGATTAATAAATCATGTGCTCTAGTGGTGTCATTAAACAAAACAAACATTTAAAAACTTTAACTGAATATAAACAATAAGTAATAATTTTAAGTTAAATGAATTTATCAAAGTCTAGTATAGAATAAAGAGTTTGGCTGGATGTTACTAATTGTACAGTTTTCTGTTCGAGATAAAATCCCACTGGTGTTTTCCCATCCCATCCAATGCTCCACAACTGGTATATCACAAGCTGTGTTGTGTAGTTGTATACACTGTCATGTCGAAGTTGCAAATAATATAGAATAAAGAGTTTGGCTGGATGTTACTAATTGTACAGTTTTCTGTTCGAGATAAAATCCCACTGGTGTTTTCCCATCCCATCTAATGCTCCACAACTGGTATATCACAAGCTGTGTTGTGTAGTTGTATACACTGTCATGTCGAAGTTGCAAATAATATAGAATAAAGAGTTTGGCTGGATGTTACTAATTGTACAGTTTTCTGTTCGAGATAAAATCCCACTGGTGTTTTCCCATCCCATCCAATGCTCCACAACTGGTATATCACAAGCTGTGTTGTGTAGTTGTATACACTGTCATGTCGAAGTTGCAAATAATATAGAATAAAGAGTTTGGCTGGATGTTACTAATTGTACAGTTTTCTGTTCGAGATAAAATCCCACTGGTGTTTTCCCATCCCATCCAATGCTCCACAACTGGTATATCAAAAGCTGTGTTGTATAGTTGTATACCCTGTCATGTCGAAGCTGCAAATAAAAGATCCCTTGCTGCTAATTGAAAAATTGTGTGGATTACCTCTGAAGACTACATAACAAACTTTACGCTCTCTCAATGACGGGCGGGACGTAGCCCAGTGGTAAAGCACTCGCTTGATACACGGTCAGTTTAGGATCAATCCCCCTCAGTGGGCCCATTGGGCTATTTCTCACTCCAGCCAGTGCACCACGACTGGTTCATAAAAAAATCTGTGGTATTTTCTATCCTGTCTATGGGATGGTGCATATATAAAAGATCCCTTGTTGCTAATCGAAAAGAGTAGCCCATGAAGTGGCGACAGCGGGTTTCCTCTCTCAATATCTGTGTGGTCCTTAACTATATGTCCGACACCATATAACCGTAAATAAAATGTGTTGAGTGCATCGTTAAATAAAACATTTCCTTCCATTTCCTTCCTCTCAATGACAAATGTTGTAAAATGTCTTATCCAGGCAAAATGTCGGAGTAATCATACTTTTCACACCAAATAGCTGAGGTGTTACTAAAAAAGCCCACATCATTTAAGAGACACATTAAAGAAAAAATCTCTCAATAAATCATGGCAAATGAAAGTTTAGTTTTCAATCAAATTCAGTGTAGTCGAATGACATTTGCCATTTAGAAGTAATAACACAATTTAACCCAAGGCTTTTAAATAGCTCTGATAATTATGTTTTTAAAAAATGAAAAAAAATCAGACTTCAATTTATAGAATAGTAATCAAGAGATCTGAGTATGTTTGCTGTGGGCGACTGTCGGGGATGTTTTTATTGTTAATTGATTCATCTTGAAATGTATATGCTAGAGGCATGTCGAGGTTGTTGTTATTATTATTATTTTTTTTTTTTTACCTCCCTTTGAGACATTTCCGATTTGTCAAGGAGTGAGATTTTAATTTGGTGCACACTGAGTGAAATGTGCCAGAATGGAGTCATCTTGGGGCAGTCACTGTCAGACATTTAAGATTAGTATTTAGAACCTTGTTGTAAAGTATGATGCTTATATGAGTTGGACATTTTGATTACTGTGATTATGATGTCAGTATATGAAGCTGATTGCATGTGTACAGTAAAGGACGTAGCTCAGTGGTAAAAGCGTTTACTTGATGCGCAGTCGGACTAGGATCGATGCCCATTGGTGGACCCATTGGGCTATTTCTCGTTCCAACCAGTGCTCCACAACTGGTGTAGCAAAGGCCATGGTATGTACTATCCTGTCTGTGGGATGGTGCATATAAAAGATCCCTTACTGCTAATCAAAAAGAGTAGCCCATGAAATGGTGATAGCAGGTTTCTTCTCTCAATATCTGTGTGGTCCTATAACCATATGTCTGATGCCATATAACTGTAAATAAAATGTGTTGAGTGCATTGTTAAATAAGTATAAAAAAAAAAAAAAAGAGTATAGTAACTGAAATGTCCAGTGTGTGAGATTTTACAGATAGCTGTGTGAGATGGAAGCTAAATGTATGTTCTTTATATACTGGGGGTGGGACGTAGCCCAGTGGTAAAGCGCTCACAGTGAGATGAAAGCTAAATGTATGTTCTTTATATACTGAGGGTAGGACGTAGCCCAGTGGTAAAGCACTCACAGTGAGATGGAAGCTAAATGTATGTTCTTTATATACTGGGGATGGGACGTAGCCCAGTGGTAAAGCGCTCACAGTGAGATGGAAGCTAAATGTATGTTCTGTATATACTGGGGGTGGGACGTAGCCCGGTGGTAAAGCGCTCACAGTGAGATGGAAGCTAAATGTATGTTCTTTATATACTGGGGGTGGGGCGTAGCCCAGTGGTAAAGCGCTCACAGTGAGATGGAAGCTAAATGTATGTTCTTTATATACTGGGGGTGGGACGTAGCCCGGTGGTAAAGCGCTCACAGTGAGATGGAAGCTAAATGTATGTTCTTTATATACTGGGGGTGGGGCGTAGCCCAGTGGTAAAGCGCTCACAGTGAGATGGAAGCTAAATGTATGTTCTTTATATACTGGGGGTGGGACGTAGCCCGGTGGTAAAGCGCTCACAGTGAGATGGAAGCTAAATGTATGTTCTTTATATACTGGGGGGGACGTAGCCCGGTGGTAGTTGGTAAAGCGCTCACAGTGAGATGGAAGCTAAATGATATATACTGGGGGTGAGCCCTGTGGTAAAGCGCTCACAGTGAGATGGAAGCTAAATGTATGTTCTTTATATACTGGGGGTGGGACGTAGCCCTGTGAAAGTCACAGTGAGATGGAAGCTAAATGTATGTTCTTATATACTGGGGATGGGGCGTAGCCCTGTGGTAAAGCGCTCAATAGAAATGTCCATGCTGTCTGTGAGATTTCACAGAGATAGCTGTGTGAGAGTGGTAAAGCGCTCACAGTGAGATGGAAGTGAATATACTGGGGGTGTAGCCCGGTGGTAAAGTGCGTCGTCGTAAATAAAACAAATGTTGTTCTTTATATACTGGGGGTGGGACATGTAATACAGTGTTCTTTATATACGTGGGGCGTGAGTGGTAAAGCGCTCATTGGAAGCTATGTATTTAAAACAAGTTATTTTATACTAAATATTTCTCTAAATAATATTGGACATACTGAATTTGTCAGTATATTTCAGTACATACTTGGCAGATTAGCAAATGGCCGATTTAAAGATGAATGTGATCTTGTAAACAAATACCATCAATTGTGCTATACAAATAGACGAGATTTATGGATTTCTTAATGAGTTGGTGAGAAATATCTTAACCGTGACAACTGTAATCTCGTGCACAATCCGCGATTGCCTGATACATCCGTACATCAAACTAAAATCCACACGAAACATGCGGCTTGCTATCAAGTCATTCAGCTTTGAGCTCAGCCCTTTCCGACTTGTATAACATGATACCAAGTCACCAGCATTAGCACAGGTCAAGAATCACTGTTATAATGTTACTAGACAATATGCTAACTTCGGCACCTGAAATCCATTCCTGCTGGTGACATTTTTAATGTTTTAAAATGAATACAAGTTAACTGATGATAGATGTGTATGACAGATGTGTGACATGTGAGGCAGATTGAATGACAGAATTTTGAAAAAGCAAAAATAATACAACATTGGGATCATGAAGTTAAAAGTTTATGGTTTCAAATTGAAAAATGTATTGACAACACTCATATCCTTTCAAACACTACCAGTACTTTAAAGGCATATTGTCACAGACCACTGACCTATTACATGGCCTATTGTCCGAACCAAATTGTTAACAACTACAAAAAATTACTCTCCTACCTTTAATTGCCATTAGGTTTCCTCCAAAGTTTGTCCAGACACAAATCGCAAAAAAACCACTACAAATTTACAGATTCCACACACGAGACTGCAACGATGTCGCCGATATTGTCTTTGCTGAGATTGCATAGGAAAAAATACATGCAGTTTTCTACCGTCTGCCATGTTGCTTGTTTATGGAATACTCTTCAAGAGGGGTGAAAGCCTCCAAAGTATGTGACACAATTAATATGAAATCGATGATATCTAGTGGTATCATTAAAATAATAATAATAAAAATAAATAATAATATGACGTCATCACGTTTGCTTTTATATCATAACATGTTATGACGTTGTTAGATTAAGTCCTATCCTTTCACCCCTCTTGAAGAATATTCCATAAAAAGTCAAAATGGCAGCTGATACAAAATTACATGCTTTTTTCCTTATGCGCTCTCAGCGAAGTCGATATAGATGACATGGTTAGCATCTGGTATGTGGAATCTGTGTCATTGTAATAGTTTTTTCAAGATTTGTGTCTGGACAAACTTTGGAGGAAATCTAACAGCAATTAAAGGTAGGAGAGTAATTTTTCTTAGTTGTTAACAATTTGGTTCGGACAATAGCAAAGTATTACCTGAATATATATATTTGATATGTCCCTAAATATTCTGACATTTAAACATCTATGTAACAACCATACTCCACTTATTAATGATATTTTGTAAAAATAATTGACTTATGGCAATGGTCCATAATTCAAAAACTAACATTGCTGAGAGGGTTGACATGGATTTCACTCCATCATGGTGTAGTTAAAGTGATGCAATAGCTAGATTTGGTCTTCAAAAATTAATGTAATTTTGATTTATTATTAATTTTTAGAGAAATAAGGTCCTTAAATCTGTGACAGTATGCCTTTAATTATACATGTCTATCCCAAAGCAGCTTTAAAATAACCAAAATCACCCAAATCGCCGAAAATAAAATATTATTCTTCAATATGTATCATCTCTGAATTGTGTATAATATTTTCACTTTTCTTAATAATTTTACAAACTGTTTATCGCTTTGTCCTAACAACATCCAGGGAGATATTTATGGCAATAAATATATATGAATGTACTGCCTGTGAGGCCATAAAGTTTTATTTAATTTAGTGAATCAGTATTAGTGTCATATGGTAAGTATTGTAATCTTCTTAATTTCAGTGTTACCGGCAGTTCATCCATTAAAGGGACATTCCCGAGTTTGCAATGTTTTAAGATGTTATCGACTAATAAAATATTTCTACGATTAAACTTACATATTGAATATATTTTCTTGTTTAGAATATTAGTGGCTGTATATTAAACATGTTTCTGGTCGTTCTAATATTTGTACTAGGTTAATTTTCATTTTATTTCCTAAAATATATTTTTTCGTACGTACGAAATTATTTGAAGACAAAATCCAGTTTGGGCTTCTTACAAATATTAAGATGACCAGAAACACATTGAATATACAGACGCTGATATTCTAAACAAGAAAATATATTTAATATGTAAGTTTAATCATAGAAATATTTTATTAGTCGGAAACATCTTACAATGCAGCAAACTCGGGAATGTCTCTTTAATATTTAATGCTTTTATTGGACGTGGATAATATCACTTGTATATAAGCACTGCATGTGCAAAATACATATATAAAAGGTCTCTTGTTAAAGTACTATTCATTGGAGTATCCCATGTGATAGCAGTTTTTCTCTTCTTCTTTTTTAAACCATATAACCATGGCCCTGAGCATAGATAAGCTATAAATACATTGAAACCGGTCTAAACCGGATCATGCCGGGGACCTGATATTTATCTGATTTAGACAGGATCTGGTATTTAGAGGGTCACGTTTTAGAATTTATAAAATTAGGGACCGTGAAACATGGTCGTATTTGACAGGATTGTGATTTGTTCAGCCCTAAGTTCAGCCAGCGAACGTTTCAGTAACGCTCGTGAACTATGTTTGGTTCTCGAAGTGGTAAATCAGTTTACTGTGTAGCGTAAAAATCGGTCTATATATAGTGAATTTTACTGACAAGTGGTTGACTGCACTTACGCCAGGTTTCATTGTACTGAAATAACAACAAAAACTTTGGAATTGATTACATGTGGATATCATATAATGCTCTAACAGCAAATAGTAAAATTAGGCATTTGTAAAACACCGATAAAGGACATTTAATTCCAGGTAGAAGTATATTAATCATCTGCTATTGGATGTCAAATGCTTGGTAATTTTGACATATAGTTTTAGACAGGAAACCCAATACATTTTTCCATTAGTAGCAAGGGATCTTTTATATACTGAACAAAATAAGAAACTTCCGCTAACTTTGCTTGAACATAACTTGATGAAAACAAACCAGGGGAATAATTGTTATATATGCGTTTAAAGAGTGTTCCATGGCCACAGGTTAACAGAAACTGGGAGAAATTTTGACCAAGTGTGGTAGGGGTTAAAAAAAACACCCACCCACTTAATAACGGGTATCACCTCTTGAATTGACCACTGCAATGCATCGCAGGTGCATAGAATTGACTAAAGTGTTGATTTCTGCCTGTGGAATATTGTTCCATTCCTGAATGAGCGCTTGACGAAGTTCGTTAACGTTAGCGGGTGGGTTGGGACGACGCCTCAATCGTCTGTCCAGACTATCCCAGACATGCTCGATGAGGTTGAGATCAGGACTTTTAGCGGGCCAGTCATCAATGAAATCAATGTTATTTGTCCTAAGAAAATTTACAGTGTCTCTAGCTGTATGTGAGGTGGCATTATCTTGCTGAAAAATCGAGATGTTGGCGTTGTTATGGAACAGAGGAATGACGTGATGAGCGAGAATGTCATCGTGGTAACGTTGAGCATTTAAATTGCCATCAATGACGACTAGTGGTGAACGATAACCATGGGCAATGGCTGCCCAGACCATGACACAACCCCCCCCCACCCCAAAAACGATCTCGTTCAAGAACACAATAGTCAGCATAGCGTTCATTTCTCCTATGGTAGATGCGCACCCTGCCATCACCACGTTGTAAAGAAAATCTGGATTCATCCGAAAAAAGAACGGTATTCCAGCGTTGCCGTATCCAACGAGTGTGTACACGTGCCCAATTAAGACGATTTAGACGATGACGTTGCGTTAAAACGCATCCGACGTAAGGATGTCGTGCATGTAAACCGTTCTCCCACAGACGATTACGAACAGTTTGCCCCCTGATTCGGTTATTATGAAGACCAGGTGTTGTAGCAGCAGTAGCCGTGGCAGTTTGGAATCGATTGCGCAAATGCGTGTTCATGATATAGCAGTCTTGACCACGCGTTGTAACACGCGGACGTCCACGACGTGGCAAGTCGTTGGTGCTTCCTGTCGTTCGAAATCTTACGCGAAGATTTCGTATCGCTCGACTAGAACTCCCAACATGCCTTGCAACGTCTTCTGTCGACATGCCAGCATCAAGCATGCCAATCGCCCGTTCGCATAAATTATTGGGTATTCTTGGCATACTAAAAATGCTACAATGTAAAAAACGTTAATTTTTGTTTAAATTTTGAAGCGTTTTCGTTCACTTAACAACAATGTCAGTAAGACACGTAAAACAAATTGACCGAATACTACACGGGACATGTCGAACCATGCATGCACGTGCAAATTGAATTTCACGTTGTCGGCGATTAACAGTGCCAAAATCATCAATAAAATTCATGAATCCTGATAATACAGCTCAAGGCTAATACTGCCTATATAATTTCATTACACAATGAATTCTTTAACACAACAAATACTGTATGTACAAATCGGAAGTTTCTTTTTTTGTTCAGTATATGTACCGTCCCACAGACAGGAAATCACATACCATGGCCCTCGTCCAGTTGTGGTGCACTAGTTGGAATGAGAAAAAACCCAATCAGCTGATGGTTCGATCCTGTGAAGCAAGCACTTCAAGCGAGCACTCAACCGACTGAGCTACCGTAAATCTTGCCCCAAGTATCTTGTAAAGCAGCTGCATTTATTGCGTTCGATGAACAACAAATCTAATTGTAGTCCTGTATTACTGCGATGATGTATGGAACACCCAAACTGCATAGACTTGTTGATCTCACATATTAAAGATGTGCACAGATTGTTTACCATGACATACATTTGATATATCCCTAGCGAAAAGTGAGTAGTATTCTGTAGTTGACGGATTAAAAAACATTTATGCTAGTTGTAATGCACTAAAACCAGATTATTTGTTTTTCTTTAACACACGGTTGAACGCCTTGTTTTTACTCATATCATTTGTGGAATTCCCATGGTCGCCATATGCTGCAATGTGTTGCCAAATCGACGGCTTTATGTTTAATTATCCTTGGAGCAGGACATAACCCAGTGGTAAAGCACTCATTTGATGCAAGGTCAGTTTGGGATCGATCCCTGTTGGTGGGCTTATTGACCATTTCTAGTCCCAACCAGTGCACCATGACTGGTATATCAAAGGCTGTGGTATGTGCTATCCTGTCTGTGGGAAAGTGCATATAAAAGATCCTTTGCTGCATTAGGAAAGATGTAGCGGGTTTCCTCTGATGACTACGAGTCAGAATTACAAAATGCTTGATATCCAATAGCCGATGATTAATTATTCAATGTGCTCTAGTGGTGTCGTTAAACAAAACATTTTTTGGTCGCCATTTGCTGCAATGTGACATATCGCTATTAATGGAAAAATGTATTCGGTTTTCTCGCTAAAACTATATGTCAAAATTACCAAATGTTTGACATCCACTAGCCAATGATTAGTAAATCAATATGCCCTAGTGGTGTCGTTAAACATACTTTATTTAATTATCCTTCTATTGTACCTGGCTTCCACGAATGTAGAAGCACGAATTTGATTTGAAAATCTTTCCCATTGGACGCGTTTGTCTACTTTGTCGACTTGAGTTTCGCGTAGATCAATGATTGTGATGGATTTGCATTCGACTCAATGGTTTGTGCTCCACTGTTTGAACTAACACTGCTGTGATCTCTCTTGCAGATGTGACACGCCTCTAACACTGAAGAGCTACAGGTAAGTGCATGTTCACATTCTTATACTGTTCAAGGGACATTCCTGAGTTTGCTGCATTGTATGATGTTTCCGATTAATAAAATATTTTTATGATTAAACTTACATATTAAATATATTTTCTTATTTAGAATATCAGTGTCTGTATATTCAGTGTGTTTCTGATCATCTTAATATTGATAAGAAGCCCAAACTGGATTTTGTCTTTAAATAATTTCGTACGTACGAAAAAACAATATTTTAGGAAATAAAATGAAATTTAACCTAGTACAAATATTAGAACGATCAGAAACATGCTTAATATACAGCCACTAATATTTTATGCAGAAAAATATATTTGATATGTAATTACAATCGTTAAAAAGTCTGTTAGTCAATAACATCTTAAAATGTGCAGTAAACTCAGGAATGTCCCTTTCATATTATTATACTGTCCACATTCTTATTGTATTCAAATTTTTATACTGTTCATATTCTTATTATGTTCACATTCTTATACTGTTCACTTTCTTATACTGTTCATATTCTTATTCTGTTCACATTCGTATTCTGTTCACGTTCTTATTCTGTTCATATTCTTTTCTATTCACATACTTATTCTGTTCACATTCTTATTCTTTTCTATTCGCATACTTATTCTGTTCACCTTCTTATTCTTTTCTATTCACATTCTTATTCTGTTCATGTTCTTATTCTGTTCACATTCTTATTCTTATCTATTCACATTCTTATTCTGTTCACATTCTTATTCTGTTCACGTTCTTATTCGGTTCACATTCTTATTCGGTTCACATTCTTATTCTTTTCTGTTCACATTCTTATTCTGTTCATGTTCTTATTCTGTTCACATTCTTATTGTGTTTACATTTTTATTCTGTTCAAATTCTTAATATATTTTATTGACATTCTTATTGTGTTCGCATTTTTTAAATCACATTTTTATTATGTTCACATTCTTATTATGTTCTGTCAAATTCCTGTTCTGTTCACATTTTTATTTGTTCACATTCTTATTCTGTCCACACTTTCTGTTCACATTCTTATTCTGTCCACACTTTCTGTTCACATTCTTATTCTGTCCACACTTTCTGTTCACATTCTTATTCTGTCCACACTTTCTGTTCACATTCTTATTCTGGAAGGGCAGGACGTAGCCCAGTGGTAAAGCGCTCGCTCGATGCGTGGTCGATCTGGGATCGATCCCCGCCAGTGGGCCCATTGGGCTATTTTTCATTCCAGCCAGTGCACCACAACTGGTATATCAATAGCTGTGGTATGTACTACCCTATCTGTGGGATGGTACATATAAAAGATCCCTGGCTGCTAATCGAAAAGAGTAGCCCCTGAAGTGGCGACAGCGGGTTTCCTCTCTCAATATCTGTGTGGTCCTTAACCATATGTCTGACGCCATATAACCGTAAATTTAAAAAATGTGTTGAGTGCGTATTTAAATAAAACATTTCTTTCTTTCTTATTCTGTTAGAAAGAAAGAAAGAAATGTTTTATTTAACGATGCAATCAACACATTTTATTTACGGTTATATGGCGTCAGACATATGGTTAAGGACCACACAGATTTTGAGAGGAAACCCGCTGTTGCCACTACATAGGCTACTCTTTCCGATTAGCAGCAAGGTATCTTTTATTTGTGCTTCCCACAGTCAGGATAGCACAAACCATGGCCTTTGTTGAACCAGTTATGGATCACTGGTCGGTGCAAGTGGTTTACACCTACCCATTGAGCCTTGCGGAGCACTCATTCTGGGTTTGGAGTCGGTATCTGGATTAAAAAATCCATGCCTCGACTGGGATCCGAACCCAGTACCTACCAGCCTGTAGACCGATTGCCTAACCACGACACCACCGAGGCCGGTTTTATGAATGAAAGAATGGATTTGTGGAAAGATGGATGCCAGGATGAGTAATTCGATGGATGGATGGATGGATGGATGGATGGATGGGATGGATGGATGGATGGATGGATGGATGGATGGATGGATGGATGGATGGATAAAGAACAAAATAATTGGGCACCAGTTTACTAACTTATTAATATTTAAGTGAAGAAAAACATATTTACTTGTCTCACAGATTTTTAATTGTTCTATAATTAAATAATTTACCATATACTAATAGGTCATTATATTAAATACAATCACAAATATTCCTCGAGCCAAAATAATTTCCTGTTTAGGTTTTTTCTGTCTCCATATTGAAGAGCAAATTTCCTTATTTATATGGAAACCAAATTATCACAATTGAAATCAGTGAAATAGCTCTCTGGATGTCATTGAACTCGAAGCAGTCTCCGCAAATGAGATTGGGGAGGCTGGTGTTTATTAATATTTTCGAAATCTATTCATGTCTTCTATTCATCGGCTGTTGGTGACACAGTATCGGTGTCACGGCAACTATGATTAGCTGGAAGTGAACAAAGACCGACAAGACGGACAGACAAGTTATTTTTGATTCTGTAAGTTGTCTTAGAATTCACAACGGTGGCAGATAAAAAGAGGCAATTTTTTCTCGTTTTACACATAATTGTTGATAGGGTAAAGTGACCACGAGCTGGACAGCCCTTGATGTGTTGGATCCTAGCTAGTATCTGTTTATTAGTCCCCTATCAGTCCAAGCAGAGGAGACTTGGAGAATACTCAATGAATTATGAGGCAATACCGTTTATCTTACACTCGTGAATTGATGGTGTCCTTCCCGAGCCTTTGGTGAGGGAAGCACAACATCCATTCACGAGTGTAACATAAATGGTATTGCTGAGTAGTGAGTTGAGTATTCTATTTATTACCCATTTTCAATAGTTATCATTTTATGGAAGATTTTCGAACGATACTGTTGTTGAAAACAAGTTTGCAAGTTGAGAACAAGAGGCAGCGTTGTGTCATAGCTATGACGTATGTATCGCTGATGACGTAAGTTAGTTGTTGACATGACTTCCGCCATGGAGACTATTCTGACACATAGTTAACTGCCTATAGTGAAGCACTATTTATGACGTCAAAACATATCTAGGGGAAGAAATGTATTTTTTTTTCTTTCCCTAGGGAAACATCACTTTTCTTAACCCACTTCTCTCTGCCCATTTGGGTAATAATATAGGTTTTGTCTCTGTCTGTCTGTCTGTCTTTCTATATGTCACACACATGCCTCAAGATATTAAGCTGCAGGTTTGTGTATAGCTTTATCAGGTACTGTTACAGATCAAGTTTGTGTATAGCTTTATCAGGTACTGTTACAGATCAAGTTTGTGTATAGCTTTATCAGGTACTGTTACAGATCAAGTTTGTGTATAGCTTTATCAGGTACTGTTACAGATCAAGTTTGTGTATAGCTTTATCAGGTACTGTTACAGATCAAGTTTGTGTATAGCTTTATTAGGTACTGCTACAGATCAAGTTTGACTTTCGTGGCAATTTTGGGTTGGATTTACATGTAGCTCAGTCTGTTGAGTGCTTTCCTGAGGTGCTTGTATCGCCTGATTGAGCCACCTCGGTGGATCCATTCAACTGATTGGGGTTTTCTCTCATTCCAATCAGTGCACCACAACTGGTCAAAGACCATGGTATGTGCTGTCTTGTCTGTGGAAAAGTGCATATAAAAGATCCCTTACTGCTTATGGAAAAATGTAGTGGGTTTCCTCGGAGGACTACGTGTCAGAATTACCAAATGTTTGACATCCAATAGCTGATGATTATTTTAATCAATGTGCTCTAGTGGTGTCGTTAAACAAAACAAACTTTTAACTTTTTCCATCTGTCCCACATATATTGTCAGTCCTTCTGTCTGTCTTTCTGTCTGTCTTTCCATATGTTCCACATATATTTTTTTCAGACTTCTTTTTGCAGTGTTTCAAGATATTGAGCTGAAATTTGTGTAGCTTTGTTCTGTTATGGATCAAGTTTGACTTCATGACCGGTTACCCATATTTCACAGAGTTATGGCCCTTGAATTTAGGAGATACGAAAATGTGTTGGGGCCCATCACAATGCTGTTGCAAAATTACACAAGTTTCGAGACATATATTTACCATCTGACTTGTGTTTCTTAATAATACACAGTATGTTTGACTTTTGAATTAAAGTTTATTTTAATGACACCATTTTAGCACATTGATTTATTAATCATAGGCTATTGGATATCAAACATTTTGTAATTCTGTCATATAGTCTTAGTGGACACCTGCTATGTTTTTTTAGTAGTAGCCAGGGATTTTTTATATGCACCATTTCACCAACAGGACAGCACATACCACAGCCTTTGATATACGAGTCATGGTGCACTGGTTGGAATTGGAGGGGGTGGGTGGGGAAGAGTCTGAGAATTAATGGATCTTATGAAGTAATTCCATCCTTAAACGCAAGCATTTCAGGTGACTGGTCTACTGACTTGACCCCACCCCCATTCAACTTTAAAGAGTCGAGCATTTCAGGCGACTGCTCTACTGACTTGACCCCACCCCCATTCAATTGTAAAGAGTCGAGCATTTCAGGTGACTGGTCTACTGACTTGACCCCACCCCCATTCAACTTTAAAGAGTTGAGCATTTCAGGCGACTGCTCTACTGACTTGACCCCACCCCCATTCAATTGTAAAGAGTCGAGCATTTCAGGCGACTGCTCTACTGACTTGACCCCACCCCCATTCAATTGTAAAGAGTCGAGCATTTCAGGCGACTGCTCTACTGACTTGACCCCACCCCATTCAACTGTAAAGAGTTGAGCATTTCAGGCGACTGCTCTACTGACTTGACCCCACCCCCATTCAACTGTAAAGAGTCAAGCATTTCAGGTGACTGCTCTACTGACTTGATCCCACCCACATTCAACTGTCAAGAGTCGAGTGTTTTTAATACAAAATATATCAGATTTTAGTTGTGTAGATTCCTTTCATTTCTCAATTACAGATAAAAGTTTCAGAATTCCAGAACACAACAGCTCATCTAAAAGCTACCTTAGGAATGCTCATATGAAATGCTAGCTACATGCACTTAAAAAAAAAAAAACCCACGGAAATCTTCTGTTGGACAGGAAATGGGGGGTCAGTTGTAGCAGTTAGTTCCATGTTAATTTCCACCATTTTTCCTGGAGGGCTTCACCATGCTTTGGCATTTCTAGAATGCTGTTGAGATTTCTTGTTCCTCTGATCTGCCATCTGACAAATAATTACCGTCTTGTCAAGCTATAGTGCACTGATTTCGCTCTTCGTTATTGGCTTTGTGTTTTCATGAGGCTCGTGTTTTTGCCCACTGACCACGTGGTCATGTTTTAGACATGATTTCCTGTCTCTGAAGAATTTGTCTGGGATGGAGTTCAGTGGTAACATAATGAATTTCCCTCGCAGGACCAATTATCTTATTTTTCTTTTCCTGCCATTGTTCCACAACTAATTTGAATTTGTGAAAGACCATGATACATGGTATATCCTTTAGTGGCCTTGATGATTTTGTGGTTCATTCATTTAATTTGTTGGTTAGAAATATTATTTTATTTTTCCTTTCCTGCCATTGTTCCACAACTAATTTGAATTTGTGAAAGACCATGGCACATGGTACATGTATATCCTTTAGTGGCCTTGGTGATTTTGTGGTTCATTCATTTAATTTCTTGCTTAGAAATATTATTTTATTTTTCCTTTCCTGCCATTGTTCCACAAGGGGCGAGACGTAGCCCAGTGGTAAAGCGCTCGCTTTATGTGCAGTTGGTTTGGGATTGATCCCCATCAGTGGGCCCAATGGGCTATTTCTCGCTCCACCCAGTGCACCACAACTGGTACATCAAAGGCCATGGTATGTGCTCTCCTGTCTATGGAATGATGCATATAAAAGATCCCTTGCTGCTAATTGAAAAGAGTAGCCCATGAAGTGGCGACAACGGGTTTCCTTCCTCAATATCTGTGTGGTCCTTAACCATATGTTCGACGCCATATAACTATAAATAAAATGTGTTGAGTGCATCGTTAAATAACCATTTCCTTCCTTGTTCCACAAGTAATTTGTGAAAGATGAAAGACCATGGTACATGGTAGCCTTGGTGATTTTGTGGTTAATTCATTTAATTTTGATACGCCCAGCTTTGACAGGTCTTGTTTCCAGGGCATATCTTTCTTATCAATTCCTCATTCCAGCCAGTGCACCGCGACTGGTATATTAAAGACTGGTATGTGCTGTCCTGTCTGTGGGATGGTGCGGTGCATATAAAAGATCCCTTGCTACTAATGGAAAAATGTAGCAGGGTTCCTCTCTTAGACTGTATGTCAAAATGACCAAATGTTTGCAATCCAATAGCTGAGGATGAATAAATCAATGTGCTCTAGTGATGTCATTTAATAAAACTTCTTTCTATTTTATCAGTTCATATAGGATCATTAAACCTTGTATGCAGGTCACTGTGACCTACTTTTCACATATTACTACACATTTAAAGGAAATCCTTTTCCATGCCATATCTTCCTTATCAATTCATATAGAACCTTGAATGCAAGTACAACTTTGGATGAATTAGTGTCACATATAATAACTACCGTATATCTTCGCCTATAAGTCGAATTTTTTTCACCCAAAAATTATTTTATAACTTGGGGGGTCGACTTATAAGAGGGTAAAAAAAATTCAACAAAAAATATTACTGTTTTGTGGATTATTTTACAAGTTTTATTGTTGAAGTATGCCATGTATTTATACTCAAATATGTTAATTTGACACATTTATTTTTTATAACCTTTTTTTTTTGGCATTAGAACGGTTTTGGTTATGCGAAAAGGCGTACGATCTCACTCACATGCCAAGACAACAGTCCACTTAGTTAAATTAACAATCATCACTAATAGTAAAAATGTAAACAATACTAACTACCTGTTGCCTGAGTTTATTTTGAAATCTGGTCACTGGCATTAATGGTTGTTCAAACAATGTTTTGGCGGTGATTAACTTCATAAATATTACTGAGCTTTCCCTTAAAATAGACTGATCTCTGCAGTTCACTATCTAGAGCAATAGGGACACACATCATTTGGTACAAAAACCAGTGTACTTTCCAGAGTTATCCTCCTTACATGTATTAATATGGCGGCAAAACGTGATACTTTCAGTTTTATCGTAGTGATCTGTTGTCAGTGTTTATAAATAAAGTTGTTGTCTGTGCACAAAACCATCTGTACAGTACTATGCAGTAACAGTCAAACAGCTTTCACTCTCTACTAAGGGAATATTTCGTTTTGATGCTATGTAATAATGATAGTTTGATTGGAATAGTCTGATTATATTGCGATGTACAAAACGTGAAAACCGAAGTTTGTAAAATAATTTTCTTTTGTTCAAATATTATTGTTCTCATGTGCTGAAAATAAGAAATATTTCAATATTTATAAGTAGTTTTTCATGGGTCGACTTATAAACGGGTCAATAAAAAAATACGTTTTCAGGGCTTGAAATTAGGGACTCGACTTATAGCCGAGATCGACTTACAGGCGAAGATATACGGTAGGTCACCATGACCTACTTTTCATTAAACTTCTAATAGGTATATCCTGTACTTCACCAGTTCTTTTGTTCTTTTCCTACCATTGTTCCACAACTGGTTTGTCAAAGACCATGGTACATGTTCTATTGCGTCCGTGGTCATTTCGTGGTTTGTCTTGTTGTATTGTTTTTATGTGAGAATATGGTTAGAGTGCATTCTCTGTGAGACATTGTCAACTTTCGACCACTAAAAATCCTGTGTGGAAGGAGCAAATTTCCTCTTTGAACTGAATGTTGAAATAAATATAGTGAAACCCCTCTAAACTGAACATCCTCGGGATCAAGTACACAGTCTGGTTTTTAGGATCCGGTTTATAGTGGTTCTGTTCTGTATTAATATTTAAACAGTGACTAAGACAAAATGGCTGATTGTGTGGGAATTCCAGTTTATTGAGGGTATGGTTTTGAAGAGTTTCGCTGTATATGTGTGTGTGTTATATGTGTGTGTGTGTTATGTGTGTGTGCATGTATGTGTATGTATGTGTGTGTGTGTATGTATATATATATATATATATACCATTAAACCTGTTTTAAGCAGCCACCGAAGAAAGTATAAAACCTTTTAACACAGGTGTCTGTTTAATACAGGTCAGTTTGTAAAATGTTAGATAATTTGGGAGGATGAAAATGTGGTCTCTAAACACAGGTGGCTGCTTTATACAGGTCAATTTGTAAAATATTAGATAATTTGTATCTTTATACAGTGAAATCATCTAAATTGGACATCACAGGACGAAGTTAAAAGTCCAGTTTTAAGGAGTATCTGGTTTGAAAAGATATTGTTTTGTGCTACTGTTTAAACAGGGACAAAGAAAAATATCCGGTTTTGTGGGAATTCCAGGGTTCCATTGTGTATGGCATACATCGAATAACCATATTTTACAGTGAATCATTGCAGAAATATTCCTTTCCTTTCCTCCATCTCTGCTCAGATTCTTGTCATTTACGTAACAGAATATTGACACAGATTCCATGCAGAAGCTAATAATATTTATTTCCCAGAGTGCAGCAGTGTTGATTGGTGATGTCACCCGCAATCGACTTCTGCAGATTAATACTATTATGTGCAGCAGACAGAATTTTAATGCTGTTTCAAGACAAACATTTATAAGTTAATCAGACCACCGTAATAACGATAGGATTACGGTCCATAATTAACACATTAAGGTGGCAGTATTAACAAACAGTACCAGCACCAAGTTATTTATGACGTCTGGTTAATTAGACCAGACACCATAATAGAACAGTTCAATATATCTTCTTTCTTGAGGACATTAACTTTCTCGTTATATCGGTCTGTCATCATCTGTTTGAAAATAGTATAGGCAGAAACTGTACTGTCAATATAGAGTGTTGAGAATTTTACTAATTGGAACTAGTGGTGGGGATAGTAATGAGCACGTACTTGAATAATCTTTTTTAAAAAGACACTCCCTATTCCATATCATCTATCGATTTATTGACTGGGGTTTTTTTCTTTGTTTATTGACACCACTAGAGCACATTGATTTATTAATCAGCTATTGGATGATCAAACACTTGATAATTCTGACATATTGTGTTAGAAAGGAAACCTGCTAGATTTTTTCCATTAGTATCAAGGGAGCTTTTATATGCTCTTTCCCACAGACAGGACAGCACATACCATAGGCCTTGGATATACCAGTCATGGTCTACTAGTTGGGATAGGGATAAAACATTGGCCTTGGATATACCAGTCGTGGTCTACTGGTTGGGATAGGGATAAAACATTGCCCTTGGATATACCAGTCATGGTCTACTAGTTGGGACTGGAAAAAAACATATGCCTTGGATATACCAGTCATGGTCTACTGGTTGGGATAGGGATAAAACATTGGCCTTGGATATACCAGTCATGGTCTACTAGTTGGGACTGGAAAAAAACATATGCCTTGGATATACCAGTCATGGTCTACTAACTGGGATGGGGATAAAACTAACTCAGAGAATGAGTCCACGAAGGTGATTCGATCCCACGATGAAAGCACCTCAGTCGACTGAGCTAAATCCCACCCCCATCCAATAACCAATGATTAATAAATCACTGTGCACTAGTGGTGTCATTAAACAAAACAAAACAAACTCTATTTTATTCCTGACACTATGGATGAGTGTTTTGGCTACAGTCACTCTTTGCTGTCAATGTCGGTGTGATGTTGTGATTTCAATGTCGGTGTGATGTCCATGTTGGTGTGAGGTCCATGTCGGTGTGATGTCAGTGTCGGTGTGATGTGAATGTCGGTGTGATGTCACTGTCGGTGTGATGTCAGTGTCAGTGTCGGTGTGATGTCTGTGTCGGTGTGATGTCAGTGTCAGTGTCGTTGTGATGTCAGTGTCGGTGTGATGTCCATGTCGGTGTGATGTCAATGTCGGTGTGATGTCAATGTCCGTGTGATCCCTTCCTGCTTTATATCAGTGTATATTTTCATCTGATGTTTTATCTAGCATCCAGATCACCCCATTGATAAACTGCTTGTTATTCTGTATCCCTAGACTCATGAATCATTTCTCTATTGATCTCGTTATTCACATTTGAAACCAACCATTACGTGAAACCGATTTTCTTGTGTATGATTTTAGGATTGTCTGTTATTTCTTTTACGTTCCTCAGGGTATATATATATAAAAAAAAATTGTCTGCAAACTATGTGAATTAGTGATGCAGATGATTTGTTTCATTCATACCCCCAATGAACGTACAAGAAATAGCAGACAATCCTTTTAGTTAAATCTGAAACATACTTACTAATAATAACACAGATGATTTGAAAACTGACTTTCTTAGTAAATGGCTGTTTAATAATAACATCAGTACCCAGCCCTCCATGTTAACTTTTGCCATCTAGGAGACAGATGGCACCTACTTATATTTTTTATATAGATAGTATAAAATGTTTTAATAGCCTAATTAAAACAATGGTCGCACAACTGCAATTCAGATATAATTCATATAACCAAACAATTGGTTACCAAGGTACAAGGTATCAAGGCATATTGATTTTAATCATCAGCTATTGGATGTTAAACATTTGGTAATTTTGACATATAGTCTTAGAGAAGAAACCCGCTACCCGGTATATTTTTACAATAATAGCAAGGGATCTTTTATATGCACCATCCCACAGACAGAATCGCACATATCACAGCCTTTGTTATACCAGTCGCGATATACTGGCTGGAATGAGAAATAGGGCCCACCGACTGGGATTGATCCCAAACTGACTGCGCATCAAGCGAGCACTTTACCACTGGACTACATTCCACCCCTGTCAATGGGAAAAGTACATATAAAAGATCCCTTGCTGCTACTGGAAAAATGTAGTGGCTTTCCAGACTACATTTGACATTCAATAGCTGATGATTAATTAATTAATTAATTAGCTTCTGTGGTTGATCTTTTTGTCCCATCTCAGGCAAGTGCTCTACCACTGAGCTACATCTCGCCCACACCATAATGAGGTAATATAGAGTCGTGATGTCACAAGATGTTATATCTCATGTGTGGGATACGGTGTTTACTGCGCCATTTACTTTGAATAATATGAATAATAATGACACGGACAACACACAATTAGGATTTACCCCACATTAAGTTTGCTCAAAAGCGAACAGATAACCCGAATATTAATGTAAGCTTCGTTTTTACAATTCATGTTATTACTCTCCGTGGACCTAACCTTTGGACCAAGTGTAATTTTGTTACGATACTCGTCTCGGAAACACGTAGGACGTTGCCTTTTTCATGCCTGTGTTTCGTCAGAGAGAATCCCCCTGTAATTATATTGAAGTGAATAATTTCTGCCAAATATCGGGCACTCGGACAGGGGTCTCAGAATCGCTGAACCATCGTGGGGACAAACAACGATTTCATCAGCGGCGTTAATGAATAGTCATATTCCCTCCTGATTGTGATTTCTAATCACTGGCACGAATTACCATGGCGGATTCCGTTACTTAGAGCTCTCGATCGACAACTGTGATGAATGAATTTAATTCCGACATGCCAGAAGAGCAAAATCAATTCTCCTTGCCCCTTGGACGCTGAGATGCGGTGCTCTTACCCAAAATCTCACCAACTGTTTGGGGTCATTTCGTTACAGACAGACTCTTCCTGTGGCGTGCCATTCCATGACTCACGCCACAATCGCATCATGCAGAAGGAGATTTTTTAGACACATTCTTAGATTGGACAACGGTGATATGGTTTTATAAGGTGTTACCAAAAAATATTTGCGAAGACATACAAGAATTTCATTGTCTGCTGAGGTGGTGAGTGGAATAACGCTACATTGTCTGGTGGTTATATCAGATAGTAAGTGTGGTTCACTCTATAAGAGACTTGTTTCATACTAGAGACTTGTTTGCCAAGAGTACAGAAAAGTGGTAGAGATTCTCGGTGAAATCAGCCGACTTCTGAGACTTGTTTCAATTTTCAACCCCTGACCTCTGGGTTGAGCTTCCATTTATATCGAGGTTTATTTTAAAATTAAAAACTTACAAGATGATTGGCTCGCAAAGCTGTAGGAATTTCCAGGACGAACAAAAAGCACCAGTGACAGAAATGACCAACCGTTATCGTCGATGGAATTCCTGTATCACGTTTAGTGGGCGGAAGAATCGTATGAGGTATGCATTAAACCTGTTGTTTAATTTTCTTCTCTTCCTGTAGTCAATGTGTGGGGATTACGGTTTGACACATGGGCTAAAATCTAAGGGAAATGGTTGAGACCTTTCTTGGAAGAAGGAAGCTCATGCCATTAACTTCAGGTTATTCCTTTCACCGAAATACCTATTTTGAAGTGAAAGCAATTTCTGTTTCTTATTTCGATTGCGATGGTGCTGGAAATGCAGTGCAAACTCTGTTGACAGTTTCCTATTGTATTAACCACCTTGTGTGGCTGCAAGCAGATTGTGGCTTGAAATCTAATATCAACTAATCTCCGTAGTTGACTTAAAGCCTCACCGTGTGTTATGCACTGACAGTTAATTTCAGTTTTGTCTGCACTCAAAAAGCTTTTGGCTTTTTCTTCTCTGAAAATGAGTCTAATTCAAAAGAAATTGGACTGAGAGTTTTTTCTTTCCATTTCACAAGCTCTTGTTATGCCGTCTGGCTTTTTGTTAGTAAATGAATTTAGTGTTTTTTGTTGTTGTATATTTCCATCTTGATTAATTCATGCTGGGGGTGTTGTTATAAACATTAATTCATTCCATATTGCTTTACCATAGTTTGACACCCACTAGCCGATGTATTTTTCATGCTGGGGTGTCGTTAAACATTCATTCATTCATTCTTTCATTCCATATTGATTAAAACATGCTTCTGCATAATTTATTATTCAGCTATTAAATAGTTTGTCAGCTTTACTATAAACATATGGAAAAAATTATTTATGTTTTGCTATGGAGGTTACTGAGATTTTAGTTTTAATTATACAAACAAACTGGCAGTACTAAAGATCAGTTATAGTTGTTTATGAAGGGCCAAATTTACAAAGCATGTTTATGTCTTACCCACTTGTAACGGTCTAGGATTGATCCCTGTCGGTGGGCCCATTGGGCTATTTCTCATTTAACCTTTAGACTACTGGATTAATTTTTAACAAAAAACACGTTGAGTGGGTACAAGTTTATAATTTTTACTCACATATATTCACTTAAATGTTTCATAAATACATGAAATAAAGTTCATATATGAATCGGTAAGTATTATTTTCATGTCTTTTTTTGTAATTTTTATTATTTTAGATCGGATAATGGTGATTAAAATTAGGCAAAAAATCGAAAAAGTTGCGTTTACTTACGGGCATTTGTGTCCAGCTGTCCAGTATTTATGTCCATTATTCCCAATAACAGTGGTTTTCTGACCAGAATTTTTTTTTAAACCCGAACTACGATTCATATTGCAATATTTGGTAATTTTCGTTGTTGGTAAAACGATCAAATTTATTATCAAATTAGCTGTTACAATCAGCTATCGATCCCTGAAAATACTTGCCGAAAACCACTTTTTGAACTCAAAATTTCAAGGTATTTTCAATTGAAAAAATCAAAACAAAAACCACCATTTTGAAAAAAAATCTTTTTTCTTTAATTATATTTCCGTTTCCGGTAAGTGTCGTGTGCAAAACGGCGGGAAATATGAATTGGGGAATGCACTGTATACAGTGTACAGTATATCGACTGACGTGACGTCGGGCGAGATATCTCGCCTGCAGTAGTCAGAAGGTTAAGCCAGTGCACCACGACTGGTTTATCAAAGACCGTGGTATGTACTACCCTGTCTGTGGGATGGTGCGTATAAAAGATCCCTTGCTGCTAATCAAAAAGAATAGCCCAGGAAGTGGTGACAGCGGGTTTCCTCTCAATATCTGTGTGGTTCTTAACCATATGTCCGACGTCATATAACCGTAAATAAAATGTGTTGAGTGTGTTGTTAAATAAAACATTTCCTCCTCCTCCTTTACACACATGTAACTACAATGCTTAAACACTTGCGTTTAAAAAAAACCCCAGGCTTTGTAAATTCGACACAAATTTTTATTGATAAAATTAAAGTTACATTTGAGTCCTGAATGACCTAAGCATTGATAATGAAAAAGAGCAAATCACTCATAGGATTTAGAAACTTAAAATAACAGTTTGAAATGTAACTTATTTTCGTGGTTATGTCCACTTATGGTTCAACCACGCTATCCTGGGCATACACCTTAGCTATCTGGGCTGGTGTATGACCCTGCATTTAAGTCAGATGTAATGTCATGATTTTTATTTATAATTACATTATTTGATTAATTACAATACAGGTTGGTTTTTGATGACATTTTCAGTATTGTCTTTTAGACTATATTATTTTTTTCGTTCCTGCCATTGCACCAGGACTGGTATATCAAATGATGTGGTATGTCCTGTCCTGTCCTGTCTGTGGGATGGTGCATATAAAAGATCTTTGCTACTAATCGGAACAGTGTAGTGGGTTTCCTCTCTAAGACTATGTGAGAATTACCAAATGTTTGACATCCAATAGCCGATGATTAATAAATCACTGTGCTCTAGTGTTGTCGTTAAACAAAACAAACTTTAACTTTTAACCAATAGTAAATGATTAAAAAATCAATTTACTATAATGGTTGTTAAACAAAACAAACATTTAACTTTTAACTATATATATTTGTGTACGAATAGAAAAAAAACAACACATGTCAAAAATGTTGCTTAAAATAAATAATTCAACAGAGATACTGCCACTTTAATAAACGCCCACATCAGTTGTCGGTGCAGTAAAGCAAACGGAGGAATTAAAAGTACATAATATCTGGTTATTTGTAGTCACCTTTGTCTTTTATAATCAGGTTAGTTGACACTTCATCAATCGTCTTCTGTCTGCCTGGGTTTATCTATGATTTTATGACGGCTTTTGCTGTTCGCTGTTATTTGCATTCAAATGAACAAATTAAAAGGGGCTGAAAAATCAATATGACGTTTCTTTCGTCTGCATGAGGAGTCTTGAGTAATGGCCATCATTAAGAATTTCTTAAGTAGCAAGTTGTCGAATAAATTTGTAAGCAGTTGGCATGGCTGTTGACCTTTGCTATAGTTTAGGCTAAATATGTGTTAGCTGAAATAACATTTCAGATGTGACCATTTTTATTCAGGATAAAAAAAGTAAAGTTTGTTTTATCTAACGACGCCACTACAGCACATTGATTTTTTTATCTTATCATCGGCTATTGAACGTCAAACATATGGTCATTCTGACACTGGTTTTTTTTAGAGGAAACCCGCTGTTGCCACATAGGCTACTCTTTTACAACAGGCAGCAAGGGATCTTTTATTTGCGCTTCCCACAGTCAGGATAGCACAAACCATGGCCTTTGTTGAACCAGTTATGGATCAATGGTCGGTGCAAGTGGTTTACACCTACCCACTGAGCCTTGCGGAGCACTCACTCAGGGTTTGGAGTCGGTATCTGGATTAAAAATCCCATGCCTCGACTGGGATCCGAACCCAGTACCTACCAGCCTGTAGACCGATGGCCTAACCACGATGCCACCAAGGCCGGTCGATTAGTATATCAAAGGCTGTGGTATGTTTTGTCCTGTGTATGGGAAAGTACATATATAAAAGATCTCTTGCTACTAATGGAAAAATGTAGGTTTCCTCTATGACTACACGTTAGAACTATCAAGTGTTTGACATCCAATAACTGATGATTAATAAATCAGTGTGCTCTAGTGGTGTCATTGAACAAAACAAACTTTAATTGTATTGTTTAATTGATCATTTAGTAGATGATGGAAAAGATGGAAAATAATTTTAGTCTTGTTTCTTTTATCGTAATGCATAAACAATATTATATTGTAAATCATGTATATTACTCTCAGAAAAATAACTATGTATTAATACTTTAATTTTGCGTCAATTTGCGCAAATCTCTATTACTTTTTCTGAAAAATATCTATACATCAATAATAACATTTTTATTTTGTGTCAACTTATATAAATCTGTTACTTTCTTTGAACAATATCTATATTTCAATATGAAATTCACAAAGATAATTAGTTTTATTTTGTGTCAACTTGTATAAATCTCTATTAATTTAACTGAAAAATATCTTTACATCAATATGAAATTCACATTTATAATTACATTTTTATTTTGTGTCAACTTGTATAAATCTCTATAATTACTTTCTCTGAAAAATATCTATACATCGATATGAAATTCAAAAAAAAAAAAATATATATATATATATATATATTTTGTGTCAACTTGTATAAATCTCTGAAAATATCTATTACATCGATATGAAATTCACAAATATAATTATATTTTTATTTTGTGTCAGCTTATATAAATCTTTAAAATATCTATACATCGATATGAAATTCACAAATATAATTATATTTTTATTTTGTGTCAACTTGTATAAATCTTTAAAATATCTATACATCGATATGAAATTCACAAATATAATTACATTTTTTATTTTGTGTCAACTTGTGCAAATCTCTCCAAGTCTACTTCACCTGATTCCAATGGTGACAATCACTGTCATTTCACAGGAAACTGTCCATAGCAGTTCCACAGCAAGTGATTTAGCATTCATTTGCACCACAGAAGTCCTCAGTCGATTCTAAATCTAGAATTCAGTAACGATCAGCTCAGCACATCTGCCTCTCATAGAAATTTGTGGGTGGGATAATGATGGTGCTTTCCTCAGATGAAGAAAAACTGAAATTATTTATTTTAACCTATTGGAATTCAGTTGAGGAGTTCTAGGTTGGGTAATTATTGTGGTTTGGAAACTATAAATGTATTTCGTTTATTTTGGGTTGTTGTGTAAAATTTGTGCAGTTGTAGGATGGAATAAATACTAGTGCTTTAATTTCGGTATGTAATTCGTCGTGTAAAGATGTCAGTACTATATCTGTACTGATAATGCATTATAAAATGTACCATGTGAAATGTTATTACAATATGAAGATGGTGAATAAAACATAAATTTAAATTTAAAAAACAACAACCTAGCACTTTTAGTTGTTTAGAGTTGATGGAAAATCTTTAAAAAATTATATGCTGTATATTAAATATGGTGATTTAATGAAATCCTGGAAAATGCATGCCTGTTTCACATTAATAGCTGTCTCTGTGTAAATTAGGATGACTTGTTTTTCCACTTATATCATCCTAGTGATTTCTTCTTTTTATGTGTTCACTTTCATTTTGTTGTTGATTATTTAACTATTATTTAACTGTTCTGTGGTGATGGGTAATTTTAAGCATTGACTTTCATCACCACTTTTCATGTGACCAAACATTTGGATCAGCCTTCACTAGCTGGATTTCAGAAGAAGAAAACAGACCTTTCAATACTGATCAATGATAAATTTGTTAGAATGGATATTGTGAATAGAGATTGGGAAAGTCATTGATAATAAAACATAAAAAAGGCAGCAGTGTTTTAACTGTCTGGGTAAATACACTGAGGTAAATACCAGTGGTGTGTCTGGATCACTGAGGTAAATACCAGTGGTGTGTCTGTCTGGATCACTGAGGTAAATACCACTGGTGTGTCTGTCTGGGTAAATACACTGAGGTAAATACCAGTGGTGTGTCTGTCTGGATCACTGAGGTAAATGCCAGTGGTGTGTCTGTCTGGATCACTGAGGTAAATACCACTGGTGTGTCTGTCTGGGTAAATACACTGAGGTAAATACCAGTGGTGTGTCTGTCTGGATCACTGAGGTAAATACCACTGGTGTGTCTGTCTGGGTAAATACACTGAGGTAAATACCAGTGGTGTATCTGTCTGGATCACTGAGGTAAATACCAGTGGTGTGTCTGTCTGGATCACTGAGGTAAATACCACTGGTGTGTCTGTCTGGATCACTGAGGTAAATACCAGTGGTTTGTCTGTCTGGATCACTGAGGTAAATACCAGTGGTTTGTCTGTCTGGATCACTGAGGTAAATACCAGTGGTGTGTCTGTCTGGATCACTGAGGTAAATACCAGTGGTGTATCTGTCTGGATCACTGAGGTAAATACCAGTGGTGTGTCTGTCTGGATCACTGAGGTAAATACCAGTGGTGTGTCTGTCTGGATCACTGAGGTAAATACCAGTGGTGTGTCTGTCTGGATCACTGAGGTAAATACCAGTGGTGTGTCTGTCTGGATCACTGAGGTAAATACCAGTGGTGTGTCTGTCTGGATCACTGAGGTAAATACCAGTGGTGTGTCTGTCTGGATCACTGAGGTAAATACCAGTGGTGTGTCTGTCTGGATCACTGAGGTAAATACCAGTGGTGTGTCTGTCTGGATCACTGAGGTAAATACCAGTGGTGTATCTGTCTGGATCACTGAGGTAAATACCAGTGGTTTGTCTGTCTGGATCACTGAGGTAAATACCAGTGGTGTGTCTGTCTAGATCACTGAGGTAAATACCAGTGGTGTATCTGTCTGGATCACTGAGGTAAATACCAGTGGTGTCTCTGTCTGAATCACTGAGGTAAATACCAGTGGTGTATCTGTCTGGATCACTGAGGTAAATACCAGTGGTGTATCTGTCTGGATCACTGAGGTAAATACCAGTGGTGTATCTGTCTGGATCACTGAGGTAAATACCAGTGGTGTCTCTGTCTGGATCACTGAGGTAAATACCAGTGGTGTGTCTGTCTAAATCACTGAGGTAAATACCAGTGGTGTGTGTATCTGAATCACTGAGATAAATACAATGGTGTCTCTGTCTGGATCACTGAGTTAAATACAATGGTGTCTCTGTTTTAAAAAAAACCCCAACCCTGATGATTAACTGATAATTGTGCCACCAGTGGTGTTTCTGTCTTTTTTTTAAAGTAACTGATGACTAACTGGTGCCACATGGTCTCACACCCCCCATTTTGTCAGCTAAGCAAGATTTAGTGAACTGTGATATTTAATTATAATGTTCTCATTAATAACCTCCCACTGAGTGATGATATTTTGTTAATATTCCTTTTTTCTTTTTTTTAATTGGTTCATGGTTTTATGGAGCTGATCTTCACGGTGGCATCGCTTCCTGTCCCTGCCTCTGCGTGTGCTGTAACCTCACCGTAGTGCAGGGGTGTAACATTCTCTTTGAGAATGGCCAATACAGCACAAATTGAAGTTTGGAGTAAAATTCGGTGTCCGTAAAATTCTGTGATATTTGTATTTGTATTTTTGCACAGTTCTTTACACTGTTTTTTGTTTAAACCTTGAATTTTTATATTGGTGTTAGTCATCACTTTATTTATTTGTTTGCATTACCATAGTTTGACACCCAATAGCCGATGTATTTTTCGTGCTGGGGTGTCGTTAAACATTCATTCATTCATTTATTCATTCATTCATTCATTCATTCCTGTCCCTGTTTCTTTTGTCCATTTATCCCATCCATCTGTCCATTCATGCATTCATCCATCCATCCATCCATCCATCCACCCATTCATCAATCCGTCCATCTATTCATCTGTCTATTTATGCATCCATCAACCCACTCATACACACCATCATCCATCCACCAACCCATTCATACATCCATTCATGCTTCCATGCATGCATGCATCCATCCATCCATCCATCCATCCATCCATCCATCCATCCATCCATCCATCCATCCATTCATCCATCTGTCTTTTTGTGCATTCATCCATTTATCCATCCACCCATCCATCCATTCATCCACCAATGTGCTGAAGTATCATCACACAAACATTCCTTTCCAAGTGTTGGAATAACCATGAGCTAGACACCAAATAACTGTGGTTTAAAATGTGCTGAAGTGTCATCACACAAACATTCCTTTCCAAGTGTTGAAATAACCATGAGCTAGACACCAAATAACTGTGGTTTAAAATGACCGGAGATGTCAACAAACAAATACACATACTTATATCCTTTATCATCAGAGAACTGGAAGAGACTTGTCATGTACATTTTTACTAATGCACATTTTATGACAAGACTTAATATCAAATGGGCTATAACCTATTTATAAAGTGTTTTCATCCTCGTTGATTAATTAATTTCTTAGAGCCCTTAATTATCTCTAGATTGATTTGACCCTGGAGTCCAGAGGGAAGTAGCCAATTATGATGTATGTAGTGAAACGCTGGCCACATTTCATTACACTGTTCACCTGACCCACTTACGAATCAAGTAGAATGAGATCCACCTGATTGTGGTCGGCATTCAACTTCATTCGACTTTGTTCAGTCTTTAACGATGGATAAAGATTTTCAAGTTCTCTTCCAGTCCGAGGGAGATGGATGTATTTCTTTGATTTCTTATGTCTCAAGGTGAGAATACGAAAAAATGTATACTAGAAAAATGTGAAATATGCTTTCAGTTACAGAGAGTAAAATTATTTTGTTTTTAGTGTTAATGATGGATAAATATTTTCAAGTTCTCTTCCAGTCTGAGGGAGACGGGTGTATTTATTTGATTTCTTGTCGCGAGGTGAGAATACGAAAAAATGTACACCAGTACAGAGGTGGATTATTCTTCGGGGGGGGGGGGGGGGCAGCGTTCCGAAACAATATGTAAATGTTTATAATTTGAAATTATAAATTTTACGTGGACATCAATTTAGATCTATGTGGTTTGGGTTTTTTTTAGCCGGTGGCGGTCCGTGCAACTGGGGAAACCCCCCATAATAGGCTCTGCAGTAAAATATAAAATATGCTTTCAGTTATAGAATAAAATGATCTGGTTTATAGTCATTAATGATGGTTAAAATTTTTGGAGTTCTCTTCTAGTCTGAGGGTAATGGGAATATATTCTTCGATTTTGTATGTCTCAAGGTGAGAATGTGAAATATTTATAAAATATACTTATATAACAGTAAAATTATCTGGTTTGTAGTTTTAACAGTGGTTTCAAATCCTTGTCCAGTCTGAGGGAGACTGGTGTGTTTATTTGATTTCTTATGTCTCGGTTGAGAATATGATTTTTTTTTTTAATGCTTACAGTTACATGCAGTAAAATTATGATGTATGAAAGAATGAAATGTTTTATTTAACGACGCACTCAACACATTTTATTTACGGTTATATGGCATCAGACATATGGTTAAGGACCACACAAATATTGAGGGAGGAAACCTGCTGTCGCCACTTCATGGGCTACTCTTTTCGATTAGCAGCAAGGTATCTTTTATATGCACCATCCCACAGACAGGGTAGTGCATACCATGACCGTAGATATGCCAGTCGTGGTGCACTGGCTGGAATGAGATATAGCCCAACTGACCCATCGATGGGGATCGATCCCAGACCGATCGCGCATCGAGCGAGTGCTTTACCACTGGGCTACATCCCGTCCCTCATGATGGATGAAGATTTTCCAGGTTTCTTCCAGTTTGAGGGAGATGGGTGTATTTCTTTGATTTCTTAGGTCTCGAGAATGTGAAATATTTACAAAATTTAGTGACACACCAGACAAATTATCTGTTTTCTAGTATTGCAAAACAAGATTAACATTTGGAAAAGTTGTAATATAAGCTAGCAATAAAAGTTTTTGTTTAAAAACAAATTACAAAAATTATTTTATGTGAAGAAAGAAAAAAAGTAGAAGCAACTAAAATTCAACTTTATTTTATAAAATGTTTCATGATATTTTTACTATTACCATTTTAATTAAGTTATACAGGAATGATATGAACCTTTTGTTTTTCAGTTAATACAATTATATTCAAAATGTGTGTGGGAAGGTGTAAAAGAAAACAGATTCTATTTCAGTGTGACCTGACTGCACTGAACTGTCTTAATATTTAAAAAAATTCTGTGTTTGCTTCCATGTCATCCATGTACACTGTGAGCCATTTTGTTAAGGACATTTTCCTATCCAGTTCTCTTAACTAACAAGGTTTATGAACAGGAAAATAGTATTCTGTTTGTGGAATAAGTTGACACAATATGTTCACTTGAATATAAGGCTTAATCTTGGAGTGAAAATCAATTTTTGTCGAAAACCAATTATTCCAACTTTAATGTGTTTCTCTCTGACCTATATTTCCTTCTGTTGCTGGCTCACTGAGGTATCTTTAGTAGTTGTGTTTGATTTTTGTGAATACAAACTGATGAACTGCTGGGAAGCTTTGAAATAAATTAGATTATCTGTGCCCTTGACAGATGAAAATGCTTGCTACATTTAGCTTAGAATGTGGTTCCATACCATAAGGGAAATCATCTTTCTGTTTGTAATGTTCTAAAGATGTCTTTGTCTCTCTGTTACAGATGTTAAAAATAAATGCAGATGTTAATGGTAGATAAATTTGTTTTCCAGCTAAATGAACAGTGTCAAAGTTGCATTATGACCAAATGATTTGTTAATTTTTGTTAATTAGTAGAGCAGTCGCCTGAAATGCTTGACTCTTTACAGTTGAATGGGGGCGAAATCAAGTCAGTAGAGCAATCACCTGAAATGCTTGACTCTTGACAGTTGAATGGGGGTGGGATCAAGTCAGTAGAGCAATCACCTGAAATGCTTGACTCATTACAGTTGAATGGGGGTGGGATCAAGTCAGTAGAGCAGTCGCCTGAAATGCTTGACTCTTTACAGTTGAATGTGGGCGGTATCAAGTCAGTAGAGCAATCACCTGAAATGCTTGACTCTTTACAGTTGAATGGGGGTGGGATCAAGTCAGTAGAGCAATCACCTGAAATGCTTGATTCTTTACAGTTGAATGTGGGTGGAATCAAGTCAGTAGAGCAATCACCTGAAATGCTTGACTCTTTACAGTTGAATGTGGGTGGGATCAAGTCAGTAGAGCAATCACCTGAAATGCTTGACTCTTTACAGTTGAATGGGGGCGGAATCAAGTCAGTAGAGCAGTCACCTGAAATGCTTGACTCTTTACAGTTGAATGTGGGCGGTATCAAGTCAGTAGAACAGTCGCATGAAATGCTCGACTCTTTACAGTTGAATGTGGGCGGGATCAAGTCAGTAGAACAGTCGCATGAAATACTTGTGTTGAAGGATTGAATCATTTCAGAAGATCCATTGACTGTTTTTCCCCCATCCCAATGAGTGCATCATGACTGGCATTTCAAAGGCCATGGTATGTGCTATCCTGTCTGGGATGCTGCATATAAAAGATCCCTTGCTACTACTGGAAAAAGTAGCAGGTTTCCTCTCTAAGACTATATGTCAAAATTACCAAATGTTTGACATCCAGTAGCTGATGATTAATAAATCAGTGTGCTCTAGTAGTGTTGTTAAACAAAACAAAACAAACAAACAAACTTGTCAGCAACAGGAATTGATTTGATTGAACAATTTGACCTTTGTGTTCAAGAGGGTGGAGAGTGGGACATTTGCGTGACCACAGCCATATATCTAAATCAGATGTAATAACCCCGATTGGACAGCATCATTAACTCTAAAGACTGTCTTTAGAATACCCTTCATTCAGATAATTTGCCCCCAGATCTTATTTCCGCAATATGAAAATATTTGTGTTGAAGGGACAATTTCTGTTCACTTTTGGCATGGCATTTGAAATGAGCAGCCATTGATGTGGTTTGAACCCCAAATTGATCGAATCTGCCCAGACATCTTGTCAGGTTATTGTGTCATTTTAAATTATCTGATGATCAGATGCTAGACGCTCCTTGTAGAAGACTTGTCTCCAATCAAGTCATCAATTTATTATGGGCAGTCTTCTGTGAACATACTAATTTGTGTTACACACTCCCATTATGGATAACTGAGAAGTATATTACTTTAACATCACCTCAGCACATTTCAAATTACACTTATTTTGTGTCTAACATAGATATAATTCTTGTTACCTTGTTGAGAGAAAGGAAGTTAGGGAGAGAGAGAGAAAAACAGAAAGAAACAGAGGGAGAAATATAGAGGAGAGAGATTGAATGGGAGAAAAAAAGACACTCAAAGAGAGAGGGAAGGGGGAGAGGGGGAGAAGGCAGATAGAGAGATGGGGAAGAGAGAGAGAGGGGGGAGATAGAGAGAGGGGAGATGGGGGTGGGGGGGGAGAAGAAAGGAGAGAAATACAAACACACACACACACACACACACACACAAACACAAACACACAGATGGGGTGGGGAAACAGAGGGAGAGCCTACTTAGATATATCCAGGGGGAAAACATGATAAAGCCAAGAATCATTTGATGTAATTATGCCTACTGTTTGCTACTGATATGCAAATTTCAACTTTACTAGTTGTTTTCATTTAATTGTAAAATAGTTCATAAAATAATTTTAATCCTTGTTGTTCATTGATTCATTTCATTGTCAATTGATTTCCGTGTTCAAGCACAATGTTTTGGGCACACACCTCAGCTATTTGACCTGTTTGTCCAGAACAGGAATTAATGGTTAGTTATTTGTGGTTAGTGAGAGAGCAATCTGATTAAAATTAGCTCTACTGGTCTCACCAGTAGATCTAACAACATTGCATGGACTCCCATGTCCAGGTGACATTTCCTCTATAAATAACAATTTAAATATCGACCAATTAAACTTCGCCTTTTATAACGTTATTCAGGAGCATACAAATTCTAAAAATATCGGTCGAGACTATTTATGCAATAGGCGAACTTGTTGGTCTATTTCAACATTGAAAAAAACAGGGGGAAAAGTGCAGTAATAAACTCTGGATTGTGTAGGTAGTATAAACAGATTTTATGGCTATACCATCACTTTTTTTTTTCTGTCTTGAAACAAATTTTACATAAAATTTTATATTGAAATTAGTTTTCGGCATACTTCGTAATTCACCCGAATCATTTCATATACCCTCGGCATAATCCCGAATGTTTTCAAATTCTTTTCAAATTACAGGCATGATTTTGCAAATAAGGTTTTGATTGGTCGAATGAAAGGTCAACTGGACATGAGCTCCAACGGGCTGCTGTTAGATCCACATGTAATAGTGGAGCTAATTTTAATTAGGTGAGAGAGAAGTCTTTTGTGGTGACTTTGCACCCTAGGGCTCCCATCTAAGCCATTATAACTGACTTTGAATGGGAGCTAGCATCGGAATGTAAACCCAATATCTACCAACCTTAATCCCAATGGCTTGACCACATCATCACCGAATCTAATTAAAGATACCATGGTTACTGTACATTCATTAATATCACAATGCCCAAGGCTCAAAATTCATTTTGTGAGTGGGAAGCTGCAAGAAGCAATCTTGCTTCTCATATTCTAAGCTGGAAGAAGCAATCTTGCTTCTCATATTCTAAGCTGGAAGAAGCAATCTTGCTTCTCATATTCTAAGCTGCAAGAAGCAATTTTTGCTTCTCATACTTTAAGCTGCAAGAAGCAATCTTTGCTTCTCATACTCTAAGCTGGCAGCAAATACTAAAAAAAGAAAAAGCAGTTCTAGAAATTAGTGTCAAAGTTTCAATTCCTAAATCTTGTAGTGTAGCTTTTTAATACTGATGCTAAAGTCTTGAGACATCACATATAAAAGCCCTGTGGTAAGGCACTCGCTTGATGCGCGGTCGGTCTAGGATTGATCCCCATCTGTGCACCCATTGGGCTATTTCTCGTTCCATCCAGTGCACCATGATTAGTGTATCAAAGGTCAATGTATGTGCTGTCCTGTCTGTGGGATAGTGCATATAACAGATCCTTTGCTACTAATGAAAAAATGTTGCGGGTTTCCTCTCTAAGACCATATGTAAAACATTTGGTAAATAACTGATAATTGATAAATCAATATGCTCTACGTTGGTCAGTGGTACAACATTTGCCTAATGGCAATCGATCTAGGATCAATTCCCATCGGTGAGCCCATTAGTCTATTTCTCATTCCAGCCAGCGCTCCACAACTGGTGTAACAAAGGCTGTGGCATGTATTATCCTGTCTGTGGGATGGTGCATATAAAAGATCCCTTGCTGCTAATCGAAAAAAGTAGCCCATGAAGTGGCGACAATGGGTTTCCTCTCTCAGTATCCATGTGGTCCTTAACCATATGTCCAATGCCATATAACCGTAAATAAAATGTGTTAATAAAAAAAAGTAAAAAAAAAAGAGTAACTGAAATGTCCAGTGTGTTGAGTACATCGTTAAATAAAATATTTTCTTCCTCCCTTCCCTCCCTCCCTCCCTCCCTCCCTCCCTCCCTCCCCTCCCTCCCTCCCTCCCTCCCTCCCCTCCCTCCCTCCCTCCCCTCCCTCCCTCCCTGAAACTGATTATCAGAAAGTAGATGGTGTATTTTTAGTTGCATTTGTTGCTTGCCTCCTAATGTCGAGGTTTGGTGCCCAGGATAATGTGCTTGAAGCAAATAAAATTTTGCTTCATAGGTGGTACTACCGGCCTCGGTGGTGTTGTGGTTAAGCCATCGGACATACGGCTGGTAGGTACTGGATTCGCAGACCGGTACCGGCTCCCACCCAGAGCGAGTTTTAATGACTTAATGGGTAAGTGTAAGACCACTACACCCTCTTCAATCTCACTAACAACTAACCCGCTGTCCTGGACAGACAGAGGACAGTGTGCTTGAACCTTAATTAGATATCGGCACGAAAATAAGTTGAAATAAAAAAAATAAAAAAAATAGGTGGTACTCCTGGGATTCGAACCTGGTACCCTATAGCAGACTTGAACCTGATGACTTAACGACTACATAACCAACAACTACACAATGACATCCACCAAGAACTCCCGGGGCCTAATTCACAACGCTCTCTTAGGCTCTGCTAGACAACAAAGCATCCTCTTTGTAAGTCTTTTAGCATTGCACTGCAAGATCGCAAAGTTGCAAGAGTTTAGTGAATTAGGCCCCTGGTCTATAAATGAATAGATAATTACACTTTCTATTCTGACTTGTCATGGATGACATGTGCCGTCCCGGCTGAACCTGGTTTTGATTGTGTTATTTAGTTATTAGAACATCATCTGGAGTTGCACCTTCAGGATACGACTGGCAAGTCCTTCCGTATGTGCCACTCTGAGAGAAGTCTTAACGTGTTCATTTCCTCCAAGACATCATGATAGATTTGCCGTGATTACATCACACACGCCAGCTCACCAGAAGATGTCTCATCTGTCCATACAGTACATAACATTTCTTGTATTACACAGACTCTGTGCCCCGAGTTGTGCTGCTGCTGCTGCTGCCATTGTAAGCTGCTTACGACTAATGGAGTACTTTTTAATGACTTAAATTACATAATCATTACATTTTGTGATTCCTGTAGGAACCTGGGGGGCTTAGGAAGAACCTCTGCCCCTACATGAGGAAGAAAATGTATGAGGTTTTTTTTTGTGCTATATATAAATTAAGAAAAATATGGCTTGTGCCCCTCCACTAGAGACTAAGCTGTTTACGACTAATGGAGTACTTTTTAATGACTTAAATTACATAATCATTACAGTTTCTAATTCCCGTAGGAACCTGGGGGGCTTAGGGAAAACCGGTGCCCCTACAACAGGATGAAAATGTATGAGTTTTTTTTTTTTTGCTACTCTATATAAATTAAGAAAAATATGGCTTGTGCCCCATCACTAGAGACTAAGCTAAACCTCCCCCCCTCCTCTAGAGATCGTGCCTCCTGAATACAGTGAAACTCTTCTAAACCGGACACCTTCGAGACCAAGTAAAATGTCTGGTTTTAAGAGGTATCCTGTTTAGTGAGGTTCTCTTCTGCACATATATTTAAAAAGGGACTATGAAAAACGTCCGGTTTTGAGGCAATTCCGGTTTACAGAGGGTCTGGTTTTGAGAGGTTTCACTGTATATCATTTCTATGGGCCTGGTGAGCTGCTGTTGTAGAGCGTTTCTGAATACTATAGCAATTTTAACAACTATAATTACATATTAAATAGATTTTATTCTTGTTTAAAACATCAGTGTCTGTATATTCATTTTATTACATACCCATTAAATCTGACTATATAAATACAGCTCTGAATACAAGAATTGAATACAACTTTCCATATTCAACTCAACTGCCGGAACTATACCGTATTCAACGCTACTATTTATAGCACATGGTTACCGGGAATGCCCTTCATGATATGTAAACAAAGTTTGTGCTTGGTTTGTTTAAAATATTTTGTGGAAAATTTGAACTGAAAACAGACGAAAACGGTGACAAATATTTACAATTTAATGAGCGCGATACCAAAACTTGAGACGGGAACACTACTAACCAACTAGCTTTTAATCCACGATAGTTAAGGTCGACGACGGTCACTTTTTGGACCCTTGTTTTGGTTTCATTACATCGTACACAATTCTTATTCTTTTTCAATAAATAAAACATCTCCAACCGGAATTTTGTGATATGATATATTTGACAAAAGGTATGTTTTATTTCTTTCATCTTTCAAAACTTCAAATTAATATTTTGTCCAGAATTATGAAAAAAAAAAAAAGTACCGACCTGTAAACAGCGTTGTCTGCTTGGTATAGGAATTTGACAGGGGTCAAGGTTAGTAGACTAGTTTTTATTTTAATGTGGCGCAGCATTGTAATAATACAGCTAATTTTGAATTTAAATGACGTCAGTATTCCAATGACGTCACTTTGCATCTCCTTACAATAACCATAAACTGGGTACATGACGTTTCCTTTTTGGAAAAATTCCAATGTAAAATTGCTATTGAATTTTTTTTTTCTTAACATTACTAATGTACCTGGATGTCTTTGAACAAAATCTTGTGATTAAAAAATTGCACCTTCTATGGTAAGATATGCTATATTTATTGTGTACGAAGACAAAACAAGGGTACGAAAAGTGACTGTCGTCGACTTTAGCAACAATGCCGTTTCCTCATGTAGAAAACTTGAATGAACTGTCAACCGGATTATTCAGTGGAGTGATGATTTATGGAGGCACATTTAATATAAACTTAACTTTTCAACAACGAATAATTCCATGAACATCAATAAAAGAAAACACACCGATGATGACTCAGACACTGAGTGAAAAATTCTTGACATTTTTCTTCATTGATAAAACTGGCACGCTGAAGGTTTTCTGATGTATTACGAGCAAATTAAATATTATATTGTTCGTGAATTTTAGCTATTACATTGTCTTTAAAGGGCATTTCAAACAATATCATTAAAATTATAGGTAACTTTTCACTTGTTCTTTCTTATTTCAATTTATTGTTTAAATAGAACTATATTCCTATGTGTAATAATTGGTGGTTCTTCTGTCCGCGTAGTAACACAGCTGACCTAGTTGTGTAAATTTAGAAATCCCCGTCATTAGCTAGCAGTGTTACAATTTCTAAATTATTATTTGGAAAAAAATTTCCAATTTAGGGTATGTAATAAATACAAAACTACATATATGTGGTTTTCTGATTTCTGTATTCCACGAGTGTATTTCCTGCCGGAAACCCCTCTGCCTACGGCATCGCGGTTTCCTGCAGGAAATACACTCGTGGAATACAGAAATCAGAAAACCACATATATGTAGTTTTGTCTATATATTTCTTGTTGTCTTCATGTATGTGATAGATCAAACTGGATTTTACCTATAAAATGATGTTGCAGCTACTACAAACTATAAAAGAAAATTGATACAAACTTCTATTCTGTTAGGCCTTCTTTTGCATTTTAATAGTGTATAAAGTAGACCTGGGTGGTATTGAAATTTCAGGTTCGGTATCAGTAGTGGTATTTTTGGGATGATTTACCTCTATATCGGTACAGTATTTGGTATAGATACAATACTGATGCCGATCGGTATACTCCGCTTCAGATAGTTGCCTGAGTTAAGTCTTACCCCGTAATTTCATCTATTACAAGAGTAGCCCTCATTGTTATTCTTGGGAAGTGGGTTGTCCCCCCCCCCCCCCCCCCATATTCCCATCCCTGTATTACAAGAGTAGCCATCATTGTTATTCTTGGGAAGTGGGTTGTCCCACCCCCCCCCCATATTCCCATCCCTGTATTACAAGAGTAGCCATCATTGTTATTCTTGGTAAGTGGGTTGTCCCCCCCCCCCCCCCCCCCCCAGCCCCACATTCCCTGTATTACAAGAGTAGCCATGATTGTTATTCTTGGTAAGTGGGTTGTCTGCCCCTCCTGTCCCCCACATTCCCTGTATTACAAGAGTAGCCATGATTGTTATTCTTGGTAAGTGGGTTGTCCCCCCCCCCCCCCCCCCCCCCAGCCCCACATTCCCTGTATTACAAGAGTAGCCATGATCGTTATTCTTAGTAAGTGGGTTGTCCCCCCCCCCCATACATTCTTTTCCTATATTACAAGAGTAGCCATCACTGTTATTCTTGGTAAGCATGTTGTCCCCCCCTCCTCCTTCCCCCTACATTCCTTCCCCCCTGTATTAAAAGAGTAGCCATCACTGTTATTCTTGCTATAAGCCAGTTGTCCCCGTCCTTCTGCCCCCCACATTCCTTTTCAAGAGTAACCATCATTGTTATTCTTGGTATAAGCGGGTTGTTCCCCCCTCCTCCTGCCCCCCACATTCCCTCCTCCATGTATTACAAGAGTGGCCATCACCGTTATTCTTGGTATAAAAGCAGGTTGTCGTCTTTGGTTTGAATGCCGTCTTTGGTTTGAATGCCGTTACTGTCTGTCACTGACCTGCCGGCCTGGCAGATGACGGATTTAACTCTTGCAGATGACAGTTTTACAGGGTCTGGAATTAGCAGTTTGTGCTGGTCTCGTGCACATCATTGCCAGTGCTTTGTGTTCGGGCTGGTCAGAGAGACTGGCTTGATGGCATCAGCTACATATTGACATGCAGGCGTACTGGCGTGTACACGTATTGGCATACAGCGGACATGTGCAGTGGGCAGAACTTGAGGAAATACTGGATAATCAATCGGTGTGTGTGTATGAGTCGTGAGTCGTGTGCTGTAATAGCAGACTCATGTAACAGGAGTCAGGAGTAATGGGGATCTTGTGTAGTGATGCAATGTATAATGGTGAATATTTAAAAACTTGGTGATATAATGCTTTACAGTGAATTTTAAAAACTTGGTGATACAGCTTATAACAGTGAATTTTCGAAAACTTGGTGATATAATGTTTTACAGTGAATATTTAAAAACTTGGTGATACAGTGTAACAGTGAATATTTAAAAACTTGGTGATACAGTGTAACAGTGAATATTTAAAATCTTGGTGATACAGTGTGTAAGGTGAATATTTAAAAACTTGGTGATACAGTGTAACAGTGAATATTTAAAATCTTGGTGATACAGTGAATATTTAAAAACTTGGTGATACAGTGAATATTTAAAAACTTTGTGATACAGTGCAACAGTGAATATTTAAAAACTTGGTGATACAGTGTAACAGTGAATATTTAAAAACTTGGTGATACAGTGTAACAGTGAATATTTAAAATTTTGGTGATACAGTGTGTCAGGTGAATATTTAAAAACCTTGTGATACAGTGTAACTGAATGTTTTAAAGCTTCATGATTCAGTGTGAAGCAGTTGATATTTAAAATCTTGGTGATGCAGTGTATAACAGTGGATATATATTTATTTTTTTAAACCTGGAGGTTCATACAAGTGTAACTGTATGAATATTTGAGAAGACGATTGTACGTATGATTCATGATACGCTCAACACCAAAAAACTTGCATGTTGATGATTTTGATAACCTACAGGTTTGATACATTCTGTAACGGACTGGATACTAGAGAACTTGCATGTTGATAAGCTGCAGTTTTGATACATTGTGTAATGGACTGGACACTAAAGAATCTGTTTACAGTTAACAGTTTTAAAAAAATTTTAAACTTGAACATTGAGTAATAATCTGAATATTGGAGAAGTTATTTGTTAATACATTTCGTAACAGTTTGATTACATATGGTATGCAACTGTCTGAATATTTGGGAACTTTGTAATATATATAAGGTGTAACAGTCTGAATATCTTGGAACTTGGTGATGTATACAATAATGTCTGACTACTGGAAAATGTAGTGGTACAGTACATTTAACAATGTATACAATGTGTTACATGCTGATACAATATGTGACAGTCTGAATATTTAAGGACTTGTGTGTTGATGAACTATATAAAAATCTGAATACTGGAAAGTTCGTAGATTGATACAGCTTGTTAGTCTGAATCCTGGAGAACTCATAGGTTGATACAGCATGTAACAGTCTGAAGATTGATGAAGAGTGTAACACATTCTGACTACTAAGGACTCAACTGTTGATGTGTAACATTTAGAAGGTTGAAAAACTTGTGTTCAGAAGTCAGAGGATTTCTAAAACCAATATACTGTGTTATAGTCGAAACCTTGGAAAAAATTTGCTGACTGATTCACCATGTAACTTAAACCGGCTGTTATCATCTGGTGGTGAAAAATGTAAGTATATGATTAACTGATATTAGTAAGAAACTACATAACAATGTCACTTGTTTCTTTGATAATGTTAATTACACAAAGAATGTAGCCCACATATTTTTTTGTGCTTTTTTGTGCTGGGGTGTGGTTAAACATTCATTCGTTCAAAGAATGTAGTAGTATTGTAAGAATCTATAGTCCGTCCATCCCATCAGTCTATTAAAATGTTTTTTGTAAATAATTTCAGTTTGGTTTGACGTAGGAAGAAAAGTAAAAGTGTTTTGGAAATAACAAAGAAATACAATTTGTGTGTGCAATTTACAAATAAATCAGCTCAGAAATAAATAACTTGTATTATTATCCACATGGTTCAACATAACTGAGTTAATAATGATCATACGAAGCACACGTGTAATAACACGTGTGATGTCGTAATTTTGGGAAGCGATGTCATAACATGATGTTTTTTTTTCCAGTCCCAGTTCAGACTTTGCATGTGAAATATGACATCATTTCGTCATCTCCTTGAAACTTTTTGAGACAGTCCTTATTATTAAAAAACCCCAACAATAATTATACGGATAATAAAGAAATTATTACACTCACGTGTAACTATCTGCAGATCAGAGACAGATTTATTTGTACAGTCGAAACAATTTAATCATGTATTGGTTGATAGAATAAATTGGTTATTTGCATAGAATATTGCTGCACAAAACTGTTGAACATTAAAACTGTATTAATTATATTGCATAATTGAATGGCTTTATAAGCATACATATTGGTTATTTGCATATAAAATCTGAAATTGTTTTGGAAATTTCACATAAAATGTTAGTTTCAGCAATCTTTAATATTTGACAACAATCAGTTATGCTTGAAAGCAAAATTAAATAGTTTTTTAATATTATATGCTGATATGCAATTACTGTAAACGGTTTATCTTTTATTGATACACATTTGTTTCTTTGTTTTAAATTAAAAACATGCCATGCCTTCTTTTAAATAACAATTCGGTGAACACGTTGCATTTATTATAGATTTATGTATCAGTGAAATAATTCTGTCTGTTAACAGCTTTAGCAAATGATGATAATGAAAAGTGTTTAGTGAGTAATATAAAGTTCATAGTACATTGTAGTAAGCTTAATATTCTATTTATTACCTTCATGAACTTTCATCACTGTTCTTAAAATGTTCTTTCTTGTTTGTAATTTACAAATGGATTACAGTGTGCAGAATGCATGTTTTTATTTTAGGTTTTATTTACTTTCAAGAGTAATTCTTAAAAGCATTTTTATTTGTGTACATAAAAATGTAATAACTTGGCGAATAGAATCTTTCATTGGCACCATGATGGCTGCAGTGTTGGAAATGAACCAGATGAAAGTAAACCTGTGTTTGAACTGTGTCATGTTTTGTGTACAGCTTGCGTGAAATGATTTTTTGACATGAACATACAGTGAAACCCCTGAAAACTGGACACTCGGTAAACTGGAATTTCATCAAAACCGGACACTCAGTAAACTGGAATTCCCTCAAAACCAGACACTCAGTAAACTGGAATTCCCTGAAAACCGGACACTCGGTAAACTGGAATTCCCTGAAAACCGGACACTCAGTAAACTGGAATTCCCTAAAAACCACACTCGGTAAACTGGAATTCCCTCAAAACCGGACTCTCAGTAAACTGGAATTCAGTCAAAAATGGACACTCAGTAAACTGGAATTCCCTGAAAACCAGACACTTGGTAAACTGGAATTCCCTCAATACTGGACACTCGGTAAACTGGAATTTCCTCAAAACCGGATACTTGGTAAACTGGAATTCCCTCAAAACCAGACACTCAAAAACTGAAATTTCCTCAATACTGGACACTCGGTAAACTGGAATTCCCTCAAAACTGGACACTCAGTAAACTGGAATTCCCTGAAAACTGGACACTTGGTAAACTGGAATTCCCTCAATACCGGATACTCGGTAAACTGGAATTTCCTCAAAACCAGACACTCGGTAAACTGGAATTTCCTCAAAACTGAACACTCGGTAAACTGAAATTTCCTCAATACCGGACACTCAGTAAATTGGAATTCCCTCAATACCTGACACTCGGTAAACTAGAATTCCCTCAAAACCGGACATGCAGTAAACTGGAATTCCCTCAAAACCAGACACTCGGTAAACTGAAATTCCCTCAAAACCAGACATTTAGTAAACTGGAATTCCCTCAAAACCGGACACTCAGTAAACTAGAATTTCATCAATACCGGACACTCGGTAAACTGGAATTCCCTCAAAACCGGACACTCAGTAAACTGGAATTCCATCAAAACCGGACACTCAGTAAACTGGAATTCCATCAAAACCATCATTGTCTATGATATCACTATGACATATTGTGTAATGACGTCATAGCCTACATTAGTTTTATGATATCACAGGCTAAGATAGCTTCGAAAATCTGTATCCTTATTTATTTATATTTTTGGGTCCTGTGGGTGTTCAGGTTACGAGTTTCACTGTATTCATTTAGTATTAACAATACTTGATGTTATTCACAGTTTGTGGGTGGTTGGATATTCGATGGATGGGTGGTTGGATGTGTGTGTGTTTGTGTGGTATGATGTTGGATGGATAGATGGTTGGTTAGATGGATCGATGGTTGATTTCATGGATGGATGGATGGATGATGGATGGGTAGGTGGTTGGATGTGTGTGTGTGTGGTATGATGTTGGATGGATAGATTGTTGGTTGGATGGATCGATGGTTGATTTCATGGATGGATGATGGATGGGTGGGTGGTTGGATGTGTGTGTGTGTGGTATGATGTTGGATGGATGTTTGGATGGATTGATGGTTGATTTCATGGATGGATGATGGATGGGTGGGTGAGTGGGTGGTTGGATGGATGGATGTGTGGGTGGTTAGATGGATGAGTGGATGGGTGGGTGGTTGGATAGATGGTTGTTGGATGGATGGATGAATTTTGAATAGATAAATATCAATGGATGGATGGATGGATGAGTGGATGAATTTTAAATACATAAATATGGATGGATGGATAGATGGCTGGATAAATAGATGGATGGAAAGATGGATAGGTCATTGCACTTTACTACTAAGCTATGTGGGTTAGGAGTGGTCATATCATAAAACACTATACCTTGTTTTCTACAACATCTGTGTTTGTGTCTGTATGTGTGTCATTTACTTGTAACACTTATCACACACAAAGATAGCGCCCTTGTAACAGGTGACAGTTTTCACGTATATCACTTGCAGTACATGAGTGTTTGAAGACCGTTATTATGGTGTGTACACTCGGGAGTACAGCACAATTACAAATACAAACTGTGTACTAAGCAGGACAAACAGAATGTGTGTAACATACATGAAATGACCATTCAAGTGACGGTTGTAGCTACAGTTATAATGAACAGGATTTTTTCTATACACAGGTACGCATGTAAAATGTTGTAGTGTCATTATTGTGTGTGTGTTTGTGTAGTGTGTGTGTTTGTGTAGTGTGTGTGTTTGTGTAGTGTGTGTGTTTGTGTAGTGTGTGTGTTTGTGTAGTGTGTGTGTTTGTGTGTGTGTTTGTGTGTGTGTGTGAGGTGTGTGTGTGTGTATAAGGGGGGTGTGTGTGTATGAGGGGTGTGTGTGTATGAGGGTGTGTGTGTGTGTGTGTGTGTGTGTGTGTGTGTGTGTGTGATAGATACCAAGTAGGCGTAAAATGTGCTGGGAGTATTAAAATGACCACATGTTAGATACCAAGTAGACATAAAAATGTGCTGGGAGTATTAAAATGACCACATGTTAGATACCAAGTAGACTTAAAAAGTGCTGGGAGTATCAAAATGACCACGTTAGATATCAAGTAGACATAAAAATGTGCTGGGAGTATTAAAATGACCACATGTTAGATACCAAGTAGGCATAACATGTTCTGTGCTGTCATTATGCAAATAGTAATTTCTGTCATTGCTTTTAAAATCTGTGTTTCTGGTACTATAGTTAAAGTTTGTTTTATTTAACGACATCACTAGAGCACATTGATTTATTAATCATCAGCTATTGCACGTCAAACATCTAGTATTTTTTGACACATAAGTCTTCTGAGGAAATCCGCTACATTTTAAAATGATATTTTTATGCACTTTTCCTCACACAAAACAGCACATACCATAGCTTTTGATACACGTGTCATGGGGCACTGGTTGAGATTACTTATCATTTGTGATACCCAATAGCCGATGTGTATTTTTGTGCTGGGGTGTCGTTAAACATTCATTCATTCATTCATTCATTTGGTTGAGATGGCGTAAAAACCCATTCAGAGAAACGGTCCACTGAGGAGATTCGATCCTGCAGCCTAGGCACACTTGAGATTGATGAATCCTACAGTCCACCTCGGTGTGGTCTTTCTAATTGATAACAGCTGTGTGTTGTTGACGGCCAGCATAATAATGAAGCTAATCTACTCTGTCTGATAATGCCTCTCATAACTTAACACCACCGCAGCCCCCTGGTCAATATCCTGGTAATTAATAACACATACAGTGAAACCCCTCTAAATCGGACACCCTGGGGACCAAGTAAAAAATCCAAGTATTAAGAGGTGTCTGCTTCAGAGAGGTTATGTTCTGTTATGATATTTAAAAAGAAAGAAAGAAATGTTTTATTTAACGACGCACTCAACACATTTTATTTACGGTTATATGGCGTTAGACATATGGTTAAGGACCACACAGATATTGAGAGAGGAAACCCACTGTCGCCACTTCATGGACTACTCTTTTCGATTAGCAGCAAGGGATCTTTTATTTGCGCTTCCCACAGGCAGGATAGCACAAACCATGGCCTTTGTTGAACCAGTTATGGATCACTGGTCAGTGCAAGTGGTTTACACCTACCCATTGAGCCTTGCGGAGCACTCACTCAGGGTTTGGAGTCGGTATCTGGATTAAAAATCCCATACCTCGACTGGGATCCGAACCCAGTACCTACGAGCCTGTTGACTGATGGCCTAACCACGATGTCACCGAGGCCGGTGATATTTAAAAAGGAACTGTGACAAATTTCTGGTCAAGATCCTGGTAATTAATAACACATACAGTGAAACCCCTCTGAACCAAACACCCTGGTGACCAGCTGCAGGGGCCTAATTAACTAAACTCTTACTACTTTGCGATCTCGCAGTGCAATACTAAAAGACTTACAAAGAGAATACTTTTTTGTCTAACAGCCTAAAAGACCTTTGTAAATTAGGCCCCAGGTAAAAAGTCCCAAGTATTAAGGAGTATCCTGTTTCAAAGAGGTTATATTCTGTACTGATATTTTAAAAGGAACTGTGACAAACTTGAGTTAAAAATACTGGTAATTAATAACACATACAATGAAAACCGTCTAAACCAGACACCCATGGACCAATTAAAAAGTCCAAGTATTAAGGAGTATCTGTTTTAAAGAGGTTATATTCTGTACTGATATTTTAAAAGGAACCGTGACAAAATTGTGTTAAAAATACTGGTAATTAATAACACATACAGTGTAAACCCTCTAAACCGGACACCCATGGACCAATTAAAAAGTCCAAGTTTAAGGGGTATCTGGTTTAACGTCTGAAGTGACATATTGTTAAGGACCACACAGATATTGAGAGAGGAAACCCGCTGTCGCCACTTCAGTTAGCAGCAAGGGATCTTTTATATGCACCATCCCACAGATAGCATAGTACATACCACGGCCTTTGTTACACCAGTAACTGGCTGGAATGAGAAATAGCCTAATGGGTCCACCGACGACAATTGATCCTAGATCAATCATGCATCAGGATGTTTCTAATATATAGGGATAGGATAGTTTTCAGTGTATTTTTGTGCATTTATTAAATTAAGGAGGCTGGTTGCCTGATGTACGGTCAGTCCAGTATTGATCCCTGTCGGTGAACCAATTGGGCTATTTCTTGTTCCGGTGCATCAATACTGGTATATCAAAGGCCGTGGTATGTGCTATCCTGTCTATAGGATGGTGCATTCAGAGCTAGTTAAGATAATTTCTATGTACGTACACAGCAGAATATTTAATGAACAAATCTTTTGATATATTATCAGCACAGGTTGGAAATGATAATAGCCGTATTACTATTAGTGTCTGTATAAGTACCCCTGTTCACTGCTTTGATTTCTCGTGGAAAATAATTATACCTTTATAATTAATTTGTTAAAAGCAAACCTCACTGTTACAATTAATGGAATGGAACTTTTAATGGAATACCAAGTAATCTCCTCCATCATAGAAAATAGTTAACTTTATTATTAATTAGTTTATAGCATACCTCTTTGATATAATTAACTTTATTATTAATTAGTTTATAGCATACCTCTTTGTTATAATTAACTTTATTATTAATTAGTTTATAGCATACCTCTTTGTTATAATTAACTTTATTATTAATTAGTTTATAGCATACCTCTTTGTTATAATTAACTTTATTATTAATTAGTTTATAGCATACCTCTTTGTTATAATTAACTTTATTATTAATTAGTTTATAGCATACCTCTTTGTTATAATTAACTTTATTATTAATTAGTTTATAGCATACCTCTTTGTTATAATTAACTTTATTATTAATTAGTTTATAGCATATCTCTTTGTTATAATTAACTTTATTATTAATTAGTTTATAGCATACCTCTTTGTTATAATTAGGGGTGGGACGTAGCCCAGTAGTAAAGTGCTCGCTTGATGCGCGGTCGGTTTGGGATTGATCCCTGCTGGTGGGCCCATTGGTCTATTTCTCGCTCCAGGCAGTGCACCACGACTGTTACATCAAAGGCCGTGGTATGTGCTATCCTGTCTATGGGATGGTGCATATAAAAGATCACTTGCTGTTAATCGAAAAGAGTAGCCCATGAAGTGGTGACAGTGGCTTTCGTTGCTCAATATCTGTGTGGTCCTTAACCATATGTCTGACGCCATATAATCATAAATAAAATTTGTTGAGTGCATCATTAAATAAAACATTTCCTTCCTTCCTTCCTTCATACGATCTTGATGTCCTTGTTTGTAAAATAACTTTATAATTAATTAATTTTTGTTATAATTGGTTCTCCGTCAGTCATATAACAATGTAGTACAATCAACTATTATTAGTTATTAACAGTTACAATTAATCTGTGATCCTGAGGACCACGCTGTATTTAATTCACTGATATCAAGTCGATTGATCTGCTAATTATAATTACGTGTGGTTACCAATGAGTTCTTTGTAAACAAAACTATGGTCTTTGTCTGCTCTGATAGCAGCTGATGAACGAGTGTTTGTCACCCACTGTTTGATCTTTACGGCACTTTTTACTGTCTGCCAAATAATTGGTCATTACCAGAGTCCAGCCATGCTCTTTCTTCCCCACAAGACTTTTAATGATGTCTGTGGTTTTTGCCTTGGTACATGCAACCAGTCTTCGAATCACATGGGATTAACCCTTTCCCTGTTAGGTTTCTTCAATGTACCTTTTGAAATATATGCTGTTCTGAAAATAACGACATCAGCAATGTGACTGTTATGGTGTTAAGCAAATTTTCCAGTATTTCACTGGGATTACAAAATCTGGGTTTGACTGTTATATTTTATAAAAGGTGCTTTTGATGGTAAAGCGTTTGTATGGTGTGCAATCGATCTAGTATTGAAATTCTGTATTTTGAAAGTGGGCCATTTTATATAATATTTCTCCTTTTTTTATATCCTGTCCAGAAAAGTCTTGTTTATCGCTGTTAATTTTGAAATGTCTGAAGCTCGTAAAGATCAAAGGCTAGGAATAGTGTCTGAATTACACAATTTTGAATCAGTGTTTTAGTTTTTAAATTATTTGCATTTGACTAAAGGGCCTGCTACACGATACGATAGAATCGGACCGAGTTACTCGTACGAGTCACTGGCACGAGTCAATCGGACCGATTGAATCGGACGTGTTGTCACACGGTACTTGTCAGTGGTATGAAACGTGACGTCATTGAACAAATATTCTACCTGTAACCATGGTAAACAATGTTGTGTATTGATAAGGCGGCGGCTGTCGTAACGTCTCTGTATTTATATAAATGACTGGACACACCCAACAAAACAAAGGGTTGTGCCACTGATACAACTCTATGAGCTGTTGGGTCTGTACCGACGACAAGCGAACAGAGTTTTCCGCCATTACACTCAGAACGTCAACGTTATCTGCGCCACGATCTGATTGGTCAACGTCCCCAAATGTCCGATTCAATCGTATGAAAATAGAACAAGTTCTAAACTTCGACTCGTACGAGTGACTCGGGCCGATTCAATCGTATGACATGCCAAACGTTACGATATGCTTGTTGTCAATCCGAGTCACTCATATCGTGTAGCAGGGCCGTAACTGTTCCAGACAAGAACAGAAAGGAGACCCGTATAATATGAAATGGTCTAATTCACTATTCTTCTATAAACAGAAGTAAAAAACTACAAAAACAACAACAACAACATAAATCATAAAATTCGACACCTGTTCTCTGGTCCAAAGTGATTCTAACAAGAGTTGAAGGGGTTAACTATATTGCTGTTGGTAGAGATCTGCAGGATACACCCGTGAGATTAACCCTTTTAACTTCTAGTTTTCTTCGCTGTCCTGTCCAGTCTGCTGGTTTGTCTGGCCCACAGTAATAAATTGATAGTGTCAGTCTTGACTGTGGTTTGATGGCAGAAATCCATGTAATACAGCATGGGATTAGCTGGCAAGTGAGGATTATGGGTTAATAAAGATATTCTACTTCGATAAGGTAGCAAGTTATTGAGTTACAACTCTGTTATTTAGATGGTGCGAGATCTGACTTAGTCGTTAGAGCTCCCGTCTGAGGCATTTCAGTTGAAGGATCAAACCCCCTTGGGGGTCATAAACAACCCAAAGTACTAAATAAATGTATCTGAGGTTCTGAGTTTTTTTTAACCAGGCTCTGTGGTGTCATGGTTAGGCAATCGGACATAAGGCTGATAGGTACAGGATTCGCAGCCCGTTACTTACCTCCCAACCAGAGTGAGTTTTAACGACTCAGTGGATAGGTGTATTAAGACTACTACACCCTCTTCTCTCTCACTAACCACTAACCAACAACTAACCCCCTGTCCTGAACAGACTTCACAGATAGCTGAGGTGTATGCCCAAGATGGCGTGCTTGAACCTTAATTGGATATAAGCATGTAAAGAACGAAAATAAGTTGAAATGAAATTAATTGGGGTTTTTTTAATGACTTTTCTATAGAACATTGATTTATTAATCATCAGCTATTGAATGTCAAACATGTGATAATTTTGACAAACATGAAACCTGCAATTTTTTTCCATTGACAGTAAGGGATCTTTTAATGCACTTTTCAACATAATTGACAGCACATATCACAACCTTTGATATATCAGTTGTTGTACATTGGTTGGGATGGGGAAAAAATAAAACATATGTCCAAGGAGATTTGAACTCATGACAAAAGCACATCAGGAATTTGCCTTACTGACTGA